>NW_026886298.1:0-77289 GCF_032173495.1 Musca vetustissima
ATTAACTGGTGTTTACAGCTCCGTGGGGTAAGACCGCAAGGTAGGTACCCACGTACTCTAAGCATCTCTGACTGGTACTTGAAATGAAAATATAGGGAACATACCAAAAAGTGGACCTATACCGACATTTCTAAAAACGGATTATGTAAACCATAATACAAATTTTAGAAATTTTTAATGGATAATTATACCCTCAACCTTATGGCTAATGAGGGTGTATACAATTTAACACGGTGAAAATGTGCCTCATCGAAATATTGGTTCTACACCCCCAATGTTTGTTTGGACTAAATCCGTTTTAGAAAATTTTAGATTTCATCCAAACGTTGCCCATCTTATTATTTCTTCCAAACTTAGCTCAAATTCAAAGATGGGGAATATCTGGAACCCCCACATAGATACTAGGTCTAAATGCGGCTATAGTTCATTATCGAACCTTACGTTATAATTTTTTATCTCGCTATCCTCCGCAGTAGAAATGATTACAACAGAGTCTTAGAACCAACCAAACTCAAAACGCGGAAAAAATCAGATATCTATTTTAATATAAACCAGTAACAAAAGCCGTAAAGTCGGACGGGGCCGACTATATAATACCCTTCACCACTAAGGGTATATTAAACAGGACTATTAACATGAAATTGGAAATGTGAATCTACCTGGATCTATCCATAAAAATGTCATTCCTTTCTTACATTGGGACAAAAGTATGTAAACCGACTTCAAATAAATATCAATAGGTCTACCGTTGGGCTATGTCTGTACTTCTAGAAAATGCAACTACGTAATTCTATGCTCAATTTTGTACGTTGTGCAAACTTTGATGTCAATCTGATTAACATGAGGAGGTTGATGCCCAACTATAGGCTCAATTCAGTACGTTATGCCAAATTTCGTGCAAATCGAATGATATATAGGGACTTTGGTGCAGCTATATCCAACTATATATGGAGCTATATCTAAATTTGGACCGATTTTCACGAAACTTGGCAGACATCACTCTAGGCTCTATTCAGTACGTTGTGCCAAATTTCGTGCAAATCATGATATATAGGGACTTTGGTGTTAATTACATAAAATCAATCAACTATATATGGGGGCTATATCTAAATCTGGACCGATTTTTACGAAACATGCCAGACATCACTCTAGGCTCAATTCAGTACGTTATGCCAAATTTCGAATGATATATAGGGACTTTGGTGCACCATTTACATGAAATCGGACGAAACTATATATGGGAGCTATATCTAAATCTGGACGGACTTTCACAAAACTTGGCACACATTATTTTAGGCTCAATTTAGTACGTTGTGCCAGATTTCGTGCAAATCGGATGATATATAGGGACTTTGGGCACCATTTACATGAAATCGGACGAAACTATATATAAGAGATATATCTAAATCTGAACAGATTTTCACAAAACTTGGCACACATTATTTTAGGCTCAATTTAGTACGTTGTGCCAAATTTCGTGCAAATCGAATGATATATAGGGACTTTGGTGCACCATTTACCTTAAATCGGACGAAAATATATATGGGAGCTATATCTAAATCTGAACCGATTTTTCCCAATTTCAATAGGATTTGTCCTGGGGCCAAATAAGTGAGCTGTGCCAAGTTTAATCCAAATCGGATAATAAATGCGACCTGTACTTTGTCTAAAATTTAACATTGGCAGACAGACAGACAGACGGAGGGACGGACATGCATAAATCGATTTAAAAATTATTCTATGGTTATTCTCAAAAGGAACCATGTGTCTATCTCGTTTCCTTTTGCCTGTTACAAACATATGCACAAAGACATGATACCCTGTACCACAGTGTGGTGAAGGGTTATATGGGGACAACCCCAAAAAGGGGGCTATATGGGGACAACCCCAAAAAGGGGGCGAATATTAATAATTTTTAGTATGGGAGATTTGTTACCATATACGACTACAAAATACCAAATTGCAGCAAATTCGGTTAAAAAACGCGCTCAAGAACCCCAAAATACCGAAAATTGTGGGTGCCCTTATATGGGTTCTATCCGAAAAAATGAACCTATATTCATAATTTTTTGTGGGGAAATTTGGCACCTATTACGAACTCAAAATACTAAATTACAGCTACTTCGGCGGAAAAATACGAGCAAAACCCCTAAATTACTGAAAATTAGGAGGTACCGTTATATGGAGACTACCAGAAAAAGTGGACCTATATTAATTATTTTTTGTGAAGACATTTAGTACCCAATAGGAACCCAATGTAGAAAATTTCAGCTAATTCGGTTGTAAAACGCGTTCACGAACCCCAAAATACCGAAAATTGAGGGGTACCGTTATATGGGGGGTACCAGAAAAAGTTGACCTATATTTATAATTTTTAGTAGGAAGATTTGGTACCCAATAAGAACTCAAAGTAATAAATTACAGCCAATTCGGTGGAAAAATGCGACCAAAACACCCAAAATACAGAAAATTTGGGGTACCCTTATAGGGGTGCCATCCTAAAAAATGGACCGATATTTATAATTTTTAGTGGAGAGATTTGCTACCCAGTAAGAACTCAAAGTACCAAATTTCAGCGAATTCGGTTGAAAAACACGATCAAGAACCTCAAAATTCCGAAAATTGGGGGGTACCCTTGTATGGGAGCTATGACTAAACGTGGACCGATATAGCCAATCTTCGAACTTGACCTGCCTGCAGACCAAATACTGTATACAATTTTGGGGCTCTATCTCAATTTATACCCTCCATACTATGGTGGTTGGTATAAAAAATGAGTTGAGTTGTCGTTTTAGTTGCCCACACGCGGAAAAAAACTTCTACTATGAAAAAGCAACGAAGAAGAAAACCAAACCCCCCAAAGTTGACGACCCCCACAAACCTATAAACAACAACGAATCTACACTTGAAATGTGCGAACTTTATACAGAACAGTAAGTGCAAAGTCAATATTATTGCCTTACAGAAAATGCGATGGAAAGGGATTGGCGTAGGTAAATCAGATGATTACGCCCTATATTGTAGCTGTCATTAAGCGAGACGTGAATTTGGTGAATAGGAGAATAAATATATCCAGATTCACTCCTATAGATGAGCGAATTGCTATAATCCTTATAAAAGCGTAGTTCTTCAACATCAGTCTTATTTGTGCTCATGTTTCGACGGAAGATGAAGATGAACAGATCAAAGACATATTTGAAGAGCGCCTAGAAACAGCGTATGACCGCTACCTTGGCCATGACATTAGACTTCAGCTAGCAGATTTGAATGCAAAAATCGGAAGGGAAAAACTATTTTTGTCCTCGCCGTTTGAAAATTCAGTCTTCTGAAGAAACATCCGACAACGGCATGAGGTTGATTGACTTCGCGGCAGCATCATGATAGTTAACAGCATCAGATTCAAACATCTCGATATACTTAAGAAATCAAATTAACCATGTTGTGATAGACGGAAAGCATTCATGTTTTTGACGTTCAATCGATCCGAGGAGTGAATATCGATTCGGACCACTACCTGGTAGCAGCCAAGGTTCGCACTCGTCTTAATGTAGCAGTAAAGGTGTGATCTAATACAACACGGAAACACAAAATCGAAAAGCTGCTTGCTAATCGAAACCACTCATTATCCCGATAATAATATAAAAGCACAATGGCAGAAAATTGAACTCTCCCTCCAAACTGCAGCAAAAGCAACACTGGGGTACCAAAGACCACCATCAAGAAACCCATGGCACGATCAAGAGTGTCGTAATGCTACTGATGTGAAAAACGCAGCGTATAGGGCAACCCTGCAGTCAGTAGCAACACGAAATGCTATGGAGAATTAACGGGAGAAAAGGAAAGAGGATAAACGTATTTTCAGAAAAAAGAAGAAATAACAAGAAAAGGGTAAGCGTGAGCAAATCGATATGTACAGGAGTCAGAATGAAGTCCGGAAATTTTACCAACGAGTAAAACAGAAATCCAAAGGCTTTGGTGCAGGTACATCCTCCTTTAGAGATGAAGATGAAAACCTGAGGATCTGGAAGGAGCATTTTGCAAAACTTCTGGTATCAAATAGTGGCGGCAAAGATGATATCCCAGAACCAATAAGAGATGACAATATAGATTGTATACCACCTAGCCAGGTCAGAGTAGTAATAAGTCGGCTGAAAACCAGTAAGGAAAGTAGTAAAGTCGGACGGGGCCGACTATATGATACCCTTCACCACTTTAGGTATGTTCAACAGATGAATTCTAACAGACGTCGCATTTTAAAGGACTAGTAAAATGAAATTGGATCCATAAACATGTCATTCTGCAGCCGATACTAAATTTTTCATTTGGTCAGAAATGGAAGCTAAACCTAAATCTGAACCGATTCTCAGGAAACTTAACACGCATAATTTTAAGCCTAATTCATTACACTGTGCCAAATTTGCGCACATCGGCAGATATATAGGGCCTTTGGAGCACCATTTACATTAAATCGGACGAAAATATATATGGGAGCTATATCTAAATCTGAACCGATTTTCAGGAAACTTAACACACATCATTCTAGACCTAATTCAATACGCTGTACCAAATTTCGTGCAAATCGAACGATATATAGGGACTTTGGTGCACCATTTACATAAAATCGTACGAAAATATATATGGGAGCTATATCCAAATCTGAACCGATTTTCAGGAAACTTGACACACATCATTCTAGACTTAATTCATTCCGCTGTGTCAAATTTCGTGCAAATCGAAAGATATATAGGGACTTTGGAGACATATTTACTTTAAATCGGACTAAACTATGTATGGTAGCTATATCTAAATCTGAACCGATTTTCTCGAAACTTGGCACACATTACTCTGCACCTAATTCAGTACTCTGTACCAAATTTCGTGCAAATCGAAAGATATATAAGGACCGTTTACATTAAATCGGTCGAAAATATATGGGATCTATATCTAAATCTGAACCGATTTTTCTCAAATTCAATAGGGTTCGTCCTTGGGCCAAATAAGTGACCTATGCCAAATTTCATCCAATTCGGATTATAAATGCGACATGTACTTTGTTTACAATTTAACATGGACAGACGGAAGGACGGACATGCGACTCAGAAAGTGATTCTATGCATATTCTCAAAAGGAACCATGGGTCTATCTCGATTCCTTTTGCCTGTTACAAACATATGCACAAAGACATAATACCCTGTACCACAGAGTGGTGAAGGGTATAAACAATAAAACAGCAGGTGTCGAGGGGTTTCCAGCCGAACGATGCAAGACCGGTGGTCAGATGCTGGTCAGGAGCATGCACCAGCTGATTAGTACAATTAGGCTAGAAGAATGCATGCCCAACGATGGGAACCTCAGCATCCTGTGTCCCTTGCACATAAAAGAAACCATGACGATATGTACCAACTATAGAGGAATAAGTCTCCTCCCCATCGCATATAGAGTGCTATCCAGCGTTCTGTGTGAACGAGTGAAGCCAATGATCAATGACATTATTAAACCAAACCAATTTTCACTCTGCGGCAAATCCTGGAACAGATCCACGAAAAACACATTCCACCTATTCATCGGCTATAAAGCCGCATTCGAGAGCCCTATTTGACCAGAGGTGTTTGAAGCCATTAATTAATACGGCTATGCAGGATAACTTTAAGTGGCATAAGGTCAGCAGTTAAAGTTGGAAAGGACCTAACGAAGCCCTTTAATACCGAACGAGGATTCAGACAAGGTGACAGTTTGTCGTGTGGCCTGTTTAACATTCTACGGTATGCAAATATGAACAGAAATGACACTCTGTAAACCAAACAGCACATGTTACTCGCCTACGCCGATGACATCGACATAATGGGTAGAACTTTGCGAACGGTAACAGCCATCTTTGAACGAAATGAGAAGGAATCTGCCAAAGGGAGACTGATGGCTATAAAGCCTCATTCGACAGCCTTATCCGACCAGAGGAGTTTAAAGCCATGTCTGTGTTCGGCATTCCTGCAAAATTAATACGGCTATGCAGGATAACTTTAAGTGGTACAAGGGCAGCAGTTAAAGTTGGAAATGACCTATCGAAGCTCTTTAATACCGAACGAGGATTCAGGCAAGGTGACAGTTTGTCGTGTGGGCTGTTTAACATCCTGCTGGAAAAGGTCATACGATAAGGAAATATGAACAGAAATGGCACTCTGTACACCAAACAGCACATGTTACTCGCCGATGCCGATGACATCGACATAATGGGTAGAACATTGCGAGCGGTAACAGCCGTCTTTGAACGAAATGAGAAGGAATCTGCCAAAGGGAGATTGACAGTAAATGGCGAGAAGACCAAGCTGATGATATCAACGCGCAAGACGTCCTAATAACATCATTTTGAAATCGGGAGGAGAATAGTGTTGGCCAAAATATGCTACTATGGTCTGAATAGGCAACTCAAAAGCATGCCCTATGTTGGCTAGGTCATGTTGTGAGAATGGATAAGGATTCCCCCAACTCAAAAGGCATTCTAGTGAGCCAAGTGATCAAGTAGAAGACAACATCTCGGAACATGGTCAAGACTGACGCCCTTGGAAATCTTTTTTAAACTCGATTTATTGAACAAACGTTCTGCCACAAGCCAATTTCAGAATTGTAACTGTTCCCGTGTAGTTCAATATTTATTTATTATTAGTGCAAATTTCCCAAGGACCCACATTTTTATACCATTTCACCACAATTTCAAGACGTTTCGTTTCTTTCGCAATAGATAAAAATGTTCTGTGTAAAGTTGACCACACTCATTGAAACATTCCGGTCCAGTATATATTAATCTGGGGTTTCTAACGGAAGCTATACGCTATAGTCATTACTTATAACCATTAGGACGATTTCGAATTTTAATACTTAAAAAATAATTAAAAAAAAAAATATTTCATTAACGAATAGTAGTACAGACAATTACACAATCACTAAGACATCAAGAGATTTTAAAGACCGCCTTCTAAAATCGGACTCTAATGAATACATACACACACACACAAAGAAATACTGCTGGAAACCTACAGTTCCATAATCGATTAACATTCAATTCAACTTACCGACATATGTGTATCACTGGTATCGCTCTTGTCATCATCGTCACTAAAATCACCACCCGACAATGGATCCTCTTGGAATATTGGACTGTTCGAACGATGACCACGCTGCATTATCGGCGTCAATGCTGGCGACGGTATGGGCGTGGGCATTTCACGTATCGGCGACAGGCACTTATTGTTAATGCCACTGCTTGGTATCTCTAGCAATATTGTCGGTGGGTGCAGCAGATTAGCCGATGATGACGATGTCGACGATGAGGGCGATGTACTCTTGTGCGCATTGAGAACATCTAAGACAGGCACTTCGATAGTTGTCTGGCGATAGAAGACAGGCGAATCCGGTGGTCCACTTGAATAGCTAACCGGTGTGTGCATTGATGATGTCGACGACTCATCATCACCGGGTGCATCATCTTGTGGGCTGGAAATGGTCGGCGTGGTCGAGGGTGAAACAAATACTGAGGCCGATGTTGATGGTATGGTGGCCGTTGTTACGTTGGACGTATTGGCGGCAGCAAAATTTCTAAACATGGCCAATATCGAATCGGCACTGGACACCTTGGGTCGGGCCGGTGAGCCAATGCGACAGCGTGGCGGTGGCAGACCCATGGTCAGGCCACTCAGCTGATTGTTGTTTGTACTGCCCATTTCACTGCCACTGGTTTGTATGGAACGCAAACCGAAATCGGTTAATGCCAGATCGGAACTTGAAAAGGAATCACTGCCATGATTGGAGGTGGTGCTGTGCGGTGAGCGTATGTCATTGGTGCAGGGTGATGGTGGCATGGAACTAGCTCGCAATTGTATATCAGTTGGCAGGCTAAGGGCACTAGAGTTACGAGTTGCCTGTTGGGAGGAGATGGGTAGCAAGGAAAACCAAAGGTTAGACTTTGATGGTCAAGTGAAAAAAAACGTCGTTAGTAAAGGAAAACACATAGAGACTAAAAATTCACGTTATAAAAAAAAGAAAACGTTATCTAGCCCATTACTCTAGAGACAAGTTTGACACAACGTGTTGTTTATGATTCTCAGACAAACAATTGGTGGGAAGTGTGTATGAAATGGGCATGGCAAGATGGGCGAATGTCTTTCATTGCTCGCTAAGTGTTTAATGAATGGCGATTTGGTTTTTCTTGTTCTTGAAGGTGAGTGTCCTTTGCAACTACATTCATGATTGATGACTACAAAGAAGAAGTTGCATTGCTTTGGTGGTGTTTTGCAAAGAAGAAAAATTCGCTACAAATGCGTTTTTTGGTTTGTGCTCTCAATTTTTTGTGAATTTAGATTTTGACATAAAATTCAATACTTTTCTTTTCTTTTGATTTGGGGTTTTTAGTTTTGTGTTTTTTTTAGACAAATGCCTCCTTTTCTTCTTCGTTGTTGGGATGAGTTCGTATGTAGAGACTCTTTGATTTTGCCTGAGAATCATAACCCATTTTTCGTTTGAACAGAGTAATAAAACACATAAAAATAAATTACAAATTTTAATGATAAATGATAAAGTAAAAAGATTATGATTTCATTTTCGAAATGTTTGTAATCTACACCACATTTTTAACTTTTGATGAACATATTTTAGGATTTTATAAAAAAAACAGTATTTAAACATCGTCATATTTCATTAGAAGGAAGTCATGCTGTTTATGGGGTTTTAAAAGGCCTCTTGTGGTCTTACAGCTTTTACCATGATGTAAAGTATATTTAACACTTAACATTCCGTTTGCAGCAACTCCAAAACAATTTCAAGGATGCCCCATAAACTATATGTATCCTGGTTCAAAATAAAATTTTATTGCGATTTAGCAATATCTGTCCGTATGCCATTTGAAACCACACTATTGCTTTTACTCCCGAAATGCTTTGTATTCAAAATGGGATATATCTGATCAGGTTTTCATATAGACCTCATATAACGGTAATGTCTAATTTAAGGGGACCCCCCATTCTCGGGGTCAAACATTTGTTTGATTTAATTCGAATCTACACTAATTTAAGAATGTCCTACAAAATTTCAAGTGAAAATCTCAAGAACTCTTGAACATATAGCCGATTTATTGTGTCAGCATCAAGTGACGGCTAAAGGGCTTCTCAAACTTTAAACGCGTTTTTCTCAAAACGAATGGCGGGCACGATAACTCAAAAACTAATAATCCAATCGGTTTCAAATTTTGACACGTTTCTCTAGGAGTGTGTAGCTCTCGTATGAACTAGGATAAAGTCAATCGGTGAAGATCTTCCTTATTTTTATACCCTCCACCATAGTATGGAGGGTATATTAATTTTGTTTTTCCGTTTGTAACTCATCTAAATAATCATTTCCGACCCTATAAAGTATATATATTCTTGATCAACGTAAAATTCTAAGACGATCTAGCCATGTCCGTCTGTCCGCCTGTTGTAATCACTCTAGCGTCTAAACGTCTGCAGGCAGGTCAAGTTCGAAGATGGGCTATATCGGCCCATATAAGGGTACCCCCAAATTTCGGTATTTTGGTGTTATTGGGCGTGTTTTTTAACCGAATTCGCTGAAATTTGGTACTTTCAGTTCTTATTGGGTACCAAATCTCCCTACTAAAAATTATAAATATAGGTCAATTTTTTCTGGTACCCCTCATATAACGGTACCCCTCAATTTTCGGTATTTTGGGGTTCTTGAGCGCGTTTTTCAACCGAATTCGCTGAAATTTGGTACTTTCAGTTCTTATTGGGTACCAAATGTCTCCACAAAAAAATTATAAATATAGGTCCACTTTTTCTGGTAGCCCCCATCAGGGACGTACGCAGGGGGGCGGCCCTGGGGGCCCGGGCCCCCCCCCCCCCCCCGAAATGATTTTTTTTCACAGTAAATTTATGTTTGCAACAGCGAATTTTTTCATTTTGTACTGACGGGCCCCCCCCCCCCCCCCCGAAATGAAATCCTGTGTACGTTGCTGGCCCCCATATAACGGTACCTCCTAATTTTCAATATTTTGAGGATTTTGAACGTATGTTTCCGCCGAATTAGCTGTAATTTATTATTTTGAGTTCTTAATAGGTCCCAAATCTATCCACAAAAAATTATGAATATAGGTCCAGTTTTTCGGATAGCCCCCATATAAGGGTACCCCCAATTTTCGGTATTTTGGGGTTCTTGAGCGCCTTTTTCAACCGAATTTGGTATATGGTACCAAATCTCCCTACCAAAAATTATTAATATTCGCCCCCATTTTGGGGTAGTCCTCATATAACCCCCTTTTTTATATTAAAATGGTTATCTGATTTGTTCCGCGTTTCTTTGATGTAATCATTTCACCTGTGGAGGATATCGAGATAGAACGTAAGGTTCGATAATGAACTATAACCCGCATTTAGACCTAGCCCCTGTATGGAGGTTCCAGAAGAAGTGTACCGATATTCCCCATTTTCGAATTTGAACTAAGATTGGAAGAAATAATAAGATGGACAAAGTTTGGATGAAATCTAAATTTTTTGAAACGGATTTGGTCCAAAGAAACATGAGGTCTAGAACCAATATTTCGATTAGCCACATTTTCACCGTGTTAAAGTGTATACACCCTCAATAGCGATAAATCTGAGGGTATAATTATCCATTAAATATTTCTGAATTTTTTATTTTTTGTTACATAATCCCTTTTTAGAAATGTCGGTATAGGTCTACTTTTTGGTATGTTCCCTATATTTTCATTTCTAGTACCTGTCAGTATATCTATGGTGGAGGGTATCCAAAGTTCGGCCCGGCCGAACTTAACGCTTTTTCACTTGTTTAACTTGGTTTTTGGTCAAAAATCGGCGATTTTCCAAAAATATTTTTTCAAAGGTCCGCCATTTTATTAATTTTAGAGCGATGTCAATAATCCTAGTTCATACGAGAGCCAGACATGTACTCTTTCTAACACCGTTGGAATTTTCGGATTCCGATGTTCCAGTGAGGAGTTATAATGCCCGCCTTCAAAAATAAGGACTTCTCTTTAATTACAAAAAACAACAAAACAATTACAAAATTTGTTTGTAAATTATTTTTCTTCTCTTTTAAATCTTCAAATATATATGTGCAAAGTTACAAACCTTAACAAGCATTGTAATTGATTTAGCAGCTCATTGAAAATCTTGAAAAATTAAAATCGAGAATGGGTGGGGTTTCCCTTAAGGTATTTTGAAGAATTCAAACAGAGCTCCCTACTGAACTTGCTTTAAAATTGTTCAATTTCTTCGCAGAAATTTGTCGATATATCCTATATATCCTATTTTATTTATTTTGATGGACCAGCCAAAAGGAGACAAGACGATATGTGCCAACTATAGTGGAATCAGTCTCCTTCTCATCGAATATAAAGTTCTATTCAGCCAATGGTCAATGACGTTATTGGATCATATCAATGTGGCTTCAGACTTGGCCAATCCACCATAAACCAGATTTTCACACTTCACCAAATCCTGGAAAAGACCTACAAAAATACATCGACTATTTCCACCTTTTTGTCGACTATAAAGCCGCATTCGACAGCCCAAACCGCTAAGTGGTATTTAAAGCCATGCCTGTGTTTGGCATTCCTGCAAAATTAATACGACTATGCAGAATAACTTTAACTGGCACAAGGTTAGCATTTTAAGTCGGAATGAATCTCTCGATCCCTTCAATACCGAACGAGGATTCGGACAAGGTGGCAGTTTGTCGTATGACCTGTTTAGAATCCTGCTGGAAAATGTTAAATGTGAACAGTAGTGAGACTCTGTACACCAAACAGCATATATTGGCCAACAGATGCTACTATGGTCTGAGTAAGCAATTCAATAATAAGGCCACCTCCCGCCATACCAAACTCACAATAACGCTGATACTTTTCGTGCTGTTATATGAATCTGAAGTATGGGTACTTGCGCAAGCAGATGAGGCAACTCTTGGACTGTTTGAGATAAACATTCTGTGCGTCAACTGTGAACATCGCCGTCGAATGAATCATGGGTTTTACCATCTATTCTCAGACATTGACATTGTCAGACGTATCGATCTGCAGCGACTACGTTTTCTAGGCCATGTTGTGAGAATGACACATACAAGCGAGACAACTGGTGGTTCACGTAGAAGGGAAAGGACAAGAATTCGATGGAACGATCATGTAGAAGACAACGTCTCGGAACATGTTCTTTCATATTGGATGAACGCACACAAGACCGACGCGCCTAGAAACCTTTTTTAGGCTCGGCTTATGGAACAAAAGTCTGTCACAAGTCATTTAAGTAAAGTAAGTAACCTATGAGGAGGTAAAAACCGTTCAAATACTCATGTCTTTAAAAAATCTTCGTCTATGGAAGCCATCGGATCTTCATACTTTCTATTCTTTAGGTCAGGATATTTTTGAAGATTCTCTGACATTAAGCCTTCTTGCTCCCAGCTCAGTCTTTTCTATAGATTCAGTATAGAATAAAATACCCCTGTCCTCCTAATTGCCATCGAGGACATATTGGTCTTCAGCTTGTCTATAAACCCTGCCTACCCTTCACTTGTCTATACATAATCATTGAGCGTTAGCTCATCTATAAAGGTTCCCAAACCTTCAACTGAGCTTCAGCTCGTCTGGCTTTTATGTCGCCTATGAATATGCCCAGGACTTAAGCTTTCCTATAGCCTCCCCGAGCTTAAACTCTCTAAAAACTCCCTCAGCTTCAGCTGATCTATTACTCCTGAGATTTAACTCGTAGTTAAAAACTCCTATCCTTAAGACACTCAGCGCTTCAGCTCGTCTCTAAAGACTCCTTGAGCTTCAGTTCTGGCCGAAATACCCTGAAATACCCCTCCTAAAGCTCAATATTTGAGCTTTATAGCTCATCTATAAAGATTCCCAGACCTTCATCGTTTTTTAAGACTCCTTGAGCCTTATCTTATTTTTAAGTTTTATTGAGCTTTAGTTCATCTATTAAATCTCTATGAGCTTCCACTTGTCTAGAAGTTATTCCTGCCCCTTAGCCCACATATAATGACTACCTGTCCTACAGCATGTCTAAAAGGACTATCTGCCATTCTGAGCGTTTATAGATTTGCAAAGTTTCAGTACGTCACCGAAGACTCCCTGAGCTTCAGTTCATATATAAAGAATATTGGAACATTAGTTCGTTTATAAAGATTACCTGAGCTTCAGCTGGTTTTTTTGAGACTCCTTGAACCTTATTTCGTCTATTAAATCTCTATGAGCTTCCGTTCGTCCAGAAAGTATTCCTGTCCTTTAGCTCAATGACTGTCTGGGCTTCAGTATGTCTAAAACAACGATTTTACTTTCAGACCTCCTACAAAGACTTCCACAGCTTCAGTACGTCAGCGAAGACTCCTCGAGCTTTAGTTCATATATAAAGATTCCCCGATTTTCAGTTCTTTATGAAGATTCTTGGTATTCAGTTTTTTTGTAACGACTTCTTTAGTACTTCTATAAAGATTTCCCTCGATTATAAAATGTTTTCTCATACCCTGGAAACTCTTCTTGACTTTTAGCTCATCAAGAAAGACCTCCGGAGCATCATCTTGTTCATAAAAATTGCCTGAACTTCAGTTAGCCCATAAATTGTTCTGAGTTTCTGCTCGTCAAAAAAATCTCACTGAGTTTTTGCTCGGCTATAAAGACGCCCTGGGCTCCTATTAAGAATGTGTGAGCTTCAGCTCGCCTACAAAGATTTCCTGAGCTTCAGCTCGGTTTTTAAGACTCCTTTAGCCTCTGCTCTTTTTTAAAATCTCATTGAGCTTTAGTTCGTTTATAAAGTCTCTTTGAGCTTTCGCCCGTCTTGAATGTATTCCTGCCCTTTAGCTCGTACATAATAACTGTTTGGGCTTCAGCATGTATACAAGGATTGTCGGACTTTCACACCGCCTATAAAGACTGCTACAAATTCAGTACGTCAACGAAGACTCCTCAAGCTTTAGTTCATATATAAAGATTCCCTGATCTTCAGTTCTTTATGAAGATTTCTTAGCAGATCTCTTTGACCTCTAGCTCGTACGAAAAGACTTCCCAAGTTACAGCTTAGCAAATATATTACAATTACCGTCAGATTTTAAAATTATTAAAACATTTTTAAAGTGTGTTTATTAAAATTATGGCGTAGATTACATCACATATTTAAAAAGAAATAACTTTTCTAGAAATGTTTGGTTTCAAAATAATAAATACTTTTTTTGTATAAAAACAAATACCTCTGATCCTGAACTCATTTCAGCTGAAACTTTATTCAGTAACCTGGCAAATGTCACCTTTTTCTCCAGCTTCGGATCGTTAATGGCTCGCTCCACCGTGGCCGATGTTAGCGAACCAGTATTTTCGGAAAATGTTGTTTCCTTCTGATCACTTTCCGAATCGATGGTACTGCCACCGGCATGTAATCGATTCTCCGACAATGAAATTAATTCACCCAAGCTAACTTTGGGTTTTGACGTTTGGGCAGCCGGTGAGACAAGTTGCTGGAGGATTTGTTTCTTTTCGGCAGCGTTTTTCTTAACGGGTGTAGAATTGTTGCGCTTTTTGCGAGGTGATGGTGAACCTATTGGTGAGAGGGATGGTTAAGAGAGCGATAGAGAAAGAGGGAGAGAGAGAGAGGAAAGAGACAAATAGAAAATGAAAATATTATGATATTTTTTGGTTATTTTTGTTTTTTGTCAGTAAACTATTTTTTGCATTTATTCAATTTGTTAAATTTTAAACATCGAAGACAAAAAGAATATGAAACTGAAAACTAGAAATAAATAATGTGAGTTGATTTTGGATTTATTTTTTTTTTTGGCAGAAAGTTGTTAATTTTTGTCTGGAATTTGCTGGGCACTACGGATATTAGGAAAGCCATCTAAGAAAATTGGAAATGAAATATATATTTTACTAAAGCTATAGAATTAAAAAAAAATAGTTTTATTTTGGGAAGGCAAAGGAAATGAAGGCCATGCTAGAAATAATATTGACTACAATAAAAAATACAAGTTTTGAATAAATGCTTTAAATATAAGCGTCCAACAAAAATTTATTATTAATATAATATTTTAATATATATTTTTTAAATTTGAAAATTTAAATTTAAATAAAAAAAAAATGCAAATTTTCAAAGCATTTATTCAAACCAATTTTTTCTACAAAAATATTGAAAAAATTCAACCAATTTTGGTTGCGTATAAAAATCGTATTAATTTGTTGTTTTAATAAATAAAAAATTTATCTAAACACATAAAAACACACACCGATATATACTATCAACACACGAACACATTTAAAAATATATATTGATATTATATATATAGAAAATATATTTATATAAAATACAATTCGCCCACCAGCAGCCACAAAAGTTTTCCGTAAACATTTTATTTTTTTGTTTGTTCTTTTTCTTTTGTTATTTAATCGAAATAAGAAATAGACTATTAATAATAATATTTATTTTGTTTTTAGTTTTAATTTTATAAAAAAAATATCTCTTTCATTTGTTGTTTGTTTATACATTTTGCTCTGTTGATGTTAATTTAAGCAAATTTTGGTTTTCATAAAATGTTTTTTGTTATAGATTTTTTTACTATTTACAAAATGTCTTTTAATTATATAGGGGAAGATACAGAATGTATAAGCTGTTCAAATTTTAGCTTTATATAATTTCTACTTTATATTATTTGGGGGGTCTTGGGGCAATATTTTATGTTTATTACGAATTTTGTTGTTGTTGTAATAATGTTCATTCCAAATTCATGTCAAAATGCGTGGCATTAAAAGATTTAAATATCAATGGCGTTGGAGTTGGAGTAACATTTAAAAAAAATTTAGTAATTTCGTTTTTTTAGTCGTTTTCGTGTGTAAACACTCCAATTGTCAGGTTCGTTTATAAAGGTTCGTCAATATGACGGTCCACTGTACCAAACGTTTTTTTATCTTTCGCTCGTTAGAATTTTTTTGAAGCTTTATTTCGCCTAAAAGACTCCCTGGCATTTAGTCTCTCTGTAAAGTCTACTTTTACTGCAGCTCATCTATGAAGGTTCCTTGCTCTTCAACTCGTCTATAAGTGTTAATTGGTCATTACTCTATGAAAACATCCTGATCTTATGTTCTCTCTGAGCTTCACTTCGTTTATAAATTATACTAGCATATGTCCGAAACTTCGTTAGCGAATGTGGGAATTATTTAACCCTTTGAGCCCCGAGTTTTTTTTCCGTAGTCATAGAACAATTTTCTGTTTAAAGATTTAATGTAACTATTCTAAATAGAACATGAACAAAATTTGACATCGCTACATCCTTGCATTCGGGAGATACAGTACGTTCATTCTGAAAAATACAAGTCCAATATCAAGGAAAGCTAATGCTAAATCGACGGAAAAATCTTTTTAAATTATTCTCTACATTCTTTTTTACAATAATCAAACATAATTGTGTTGACAGAATTCGTACAATTCGAATACGAAGCGATTTAAATATTTTGAACTGTATACACAAATTTGTACTGTACACATTTTTGCCCTCTTCTCTATATTGAAAAGCTCACTACTTTATCAAAAATATGATTTTTTAAGATTTTTCTTTTGATATGTGTTGTCCATAATCAGGTCTTAACGTGGGCAACATTGGGCCACAAAGGGTTAAAAACCAATACAGACCAAACCCATATTTTCAAAAGTACCTATATATGTCAAGCCAACACACCAATTCTGAACACAACACCCTTACAGTGATTCTAACTCCAAATGTCAAGATTCCAGCTCAATCGGTTTACCTAACTCAAAATTTGGTACAATTTAGTACAAACAATAATCCTTACTCCAAATTTCAGAATCCCAGCTGTATCAGTTCACCCAAAATTCAAATTGTACCAAAATTTAGTACCCATAAGTATGAATTTACAAAACTATATCCATACCCCAATCCAACACTCCAAAAGAAACCCTATTTCCAAATTTCAGCGTTCCAGCTCTATCGGTTCATATAAATCCACATTTGGTACCATTTTGTACGCATTAGTAACAAATTTCCAAAACTTTTTACAAACCCCAATCCAACACCCTTACAACACCAAATGTCAAGATTCCAGCTTTATCGTTCACCTAACTCAAAGTTTGGTATCATTTAGTACACATTAGTATAAATTTCAAAAACTTTCAATATATCCCAATTCTACACCTCAACAGTGACCCTAACTCCAAATTTCAGAATCCCAGCTCTATTGGTTCACCCAAAATATAAATTGTACCAAATATAGTACACGTTGGTACGAATTTCCATAACTTTCTACAAAGCCCAATCCTAACGTCAAATTTCAGGATTCCAGTTCAATCGGTTCACCCAAATTCACATTTGGTACCTTTTCCAAAACTTCCTACATCGGGTCACATACAATTTAAATTGTACCAAATTTTGTTCACATTAGAAGGAATTTCCAAATCGCTCTTAAAACGCTCATTTCAACAAGCCACCCCCCCAACAATGATCCTTACTCCAAATGTCAAGATTCCAGCTCTATCGTTTCACCCAAATCCAAATTTGGTACCATATAGTACTGATTAGTACGAATTTCCTAAATTTCCAACATACACCAATCCTACACCGCAACAATGAGTCTAGCTCCAGATTTAATTGTTCCAGCTCTATTGGTTCACCCAAATCCAAATGTACCAATTATAGTACGATTTAGTAATTTTCGTACACATAGGTAAAAAATTCCAAAACTACACTCCGACGGTAATGTTAATTTAAATTTTCAGTATTCCAGCTCGATTTGCACCTTCAAATCAAATTTGTATCAAATATAGTACCATATAGTACTTTTTCGTACACATGAGTACACGCGTTCCAAACCATCTCCTTATATCGACCCTACTTCTCAACTCTAATTCGCATTCCAAATTTCAAGTTTTTAGCTCTTTCCATTCATATGCTACAAAATTGTACCAAATTTAGTACATTTTTGAACTTTTCGGATACCTATAGTTCGAATTTCCAAAAAAATCCTTTGCTACATCTATTCTGCACTCCATCAGTGACCCTCATTTCAAATTGAATAGAGTTCTAGCTCTACCGGTTTGACAAATACAAATAGTATCACGTTTAGTACTTTTCGTACCGTTCTAGTACAAATTTCCAAAAACCCAGCCTTATCTGTCACCTTTGGACCAAGAGTGACCCTCACCCAACATTTCAAGATTGCAGCTTCAGCCGTTTCGTCTGGGAGTTGATGAATCGTTGTCAGTCAGTCAGTCAATCACTTTACTCTTTTATTTGTATAGATATAGATAGAGAGTTTTAGTTCGTATACAGAAAACGCCCGATCTACAGTTCGTCAATAAAAACTCCACGAGCCTCAGATTTTCCAGAAATTCAGTTCCCCCATAAATATTACCTTCACCTCGTCTATTAAGACTCCTTGAGCTTCAGCTCTCCCATTAAGACTTCTTGAGCTTCTGCTCTTCTACCATGAGCCTCAGATCGTTTATAAAACTCTTTTAGCTCCTCTATAAAGACTCCTTGAGATTCAGCTCTTCTATGTAGACTCTTTGAGCTTCAGCTCCTCCCTTATTTTCAGGGATAACATCGCACATATAATAAAGAATACAATTTTATGTCGATTTAGTCAATCTCTTGTAATCACGATTATGTCCTTGAACCAAATTTGCTCTTACTTTTCTGTCTTTCTTTAGGGGTAGACCCCTATAGTAACCATTCTAAACCTTACACAACTATTTTGCTAGGTTAGTATAGCTCCAAGATTTGTAACGCCGAGAAATATTTGTCTACTTTTCTGACCGCTCTAGAGGTCGCAATAATGAAAAGAGGAACAAGCATGGCCCTCTTGCTTATAGTCGGTCAATATTTAAAGGGTCAATTGAACCAGACTTTTGTGTTATACTACAGATAAGTACTACCGATAATGTGGGCGTTCTACTTAAATATTTACAGGGGTAATTTAAAATTTTTGAAAATTCCCATTGCCACACTAGAGGCCATTAATGTCGCGCGATGATAATTATGAACCGAAAACATTATTTTATCAGGAATTATCATTATCAGGCAACGGAAATTCCGTAAAATTTCCCCTGGATCGGGATTAAGCTTCGCAGAATTTAAATTGTAGGGTATGGTATCGTATGGTCGGACTGTCAAACTATAAGAGGGCAGTTCGGAAAGTTCTTAGCCTAGCACAAAACGCGCGGTATAAAGTTGAGTGTTTTGGAAACTTCCATCCCTGTTATGAACACATATTAAATTTCCATCTGGTAAGTACTTCATATAGAAACAGGCGTTTCAAAAAGACGCATCCTCAATTTTTTACAATGGAGAAACCAGAAAGGAAAGTAGTAAAGTCGAACTGGGCCGACAATATGATACCCTTTATCACTTTGGGTATATTGTACATATGTATCCTTACAATTGCATGCCAATGTTCCCTCATCATCATACGTACCATGGGACAAATTTATGGAAAACGAATCATAGCGAAATTGATACACGCTATTCGGTTAAAATTTAATTAAAAAAAAATGTAATTTAAAAATTTAATTTCAATCAGACATATGGAAGCTATGGCGTTGTTCAAAATTTCGTGTTAATCGGACAAACATTACGAGTTTGGTGCACCATTTAGATCTTAAATCGGACGAACATATATATATGGGAGCTATATCGAAACTGAACCGATTTTCCCGAAACTCACCACACATCATTCTAGACTCAAATCTGTACGCTAAGCCAAATTTCGTGCGAATCGAAGGATATATACGGATTTTGGTACACCATTTATATAAAATCGAACGATAATATATATGGGAGCCATATCTAAACCTCAATCAATTTTACGAAACTTAACACACATCACTCTGGACTCAATTCCCTATACCCTATACCAAATTTCGTGCATTATTTAAAACTGAACCGATTTTCAGGGAACTTTCCACACATCATTCTAGGCTCAATTGAGTGCGCTGTGTCCAATTTCCTGCAAATCTAAGGATATGTAGGGTCTTTGGTGCATTTACCTTAAATCGGACGAAAATATATATGAGAGCTATATTTAAATCTGAACGGATTTTTCCCAAATTCAATGGGGTTCGCCAAATAAATAAGCTATGCCAAATTTCATCCAATTCGAATCATAAATGCGACCTGTATTTTGTTTACAATTTAAACCGACAGACAGACGGACGGACGAACGTGTATTAATCGACTTAGAAAACGATTCTATGCATATTCTCAAAAGGAAATATGTGTTTATCTCGCTGCCGTTTGCCTATTACAAATATATGCACAAAGCCATAATATCCTGTACCACAGTGTGTTGAAGGGTATAAAAATTGCAGATGCGTCTTTTTTGAACACCGGTTTCTATATGAAGGAGTTGTCAGATCGAAACAAAATTCAACATGTGTTCATAACAGGGATGGAAGTTTCCAAAACAATTAACTTTTTTCTGTTTATACCACGCTTCTTGTGCTAGGCTAAGAACTTTCCGCACAGTCCTCGTACTACTCTGCTCACTGTTTAGAGAGGTTGCAGATGATTTATATTGGTCAACAATTAAAATCACTCCGATTTTTAGTATTTAATGATTTTAATATATTTTTTAACTGAATTCGTTTTAATTCCATATTTTCGAGTTATCAGTGGATATTTGATATAGCGTCCATATAATGATAGCACCAATCTTCAGTATTTTTAGGAACATAAAATTGCCAGCTAACGTGACTGCAATGTAGTATTTCTGGTCCCCTGTGGATTGCTGAATATCCGTGGAGAACATAGTCGATTAAAAGATAACATATCATCAATGAGTGGTACACATTATGATAATTTGATATTTGGAATAAACACTATATAACATTTCAACAAATTTAATTAAATACTAAAGATTCTACCATGTTTACTTTCTGGTTGTTTTTTTTATTTATTTTCAAAGGGGATAGGACTTTTTTTAAAGCAGGTGCAAAAGCAATTCTTACATTTTATTGGGGAATGTGCAATACTTGTTTCTCATAATTACTGGTCTTGTTTGGCTACATCAGCAGGGGTGTGACAAGGGGGGCGGGGTACATCCAAAACCAAGCAGGAAAATATTTGTTATATTTGTGTGAATTTGTGCAGATATGTTGTGTATCCTGTCATATGGGACATTCATATATATTTTCAATAGATGTGGATATTGCAAAATTAAATTTGTACCAAATTAATTTATGATTCTTAATATATGATTATATTTTAATTGGATAGTTGGGCCAAGAAAAAAAAACAAGATAGAAAAATCTATCACAAATAGTAGAGTTGTTATAGAGTTTAAAAATCTTATAAAGATTTTGTTCAGATAGAATAATTTCTACATAGCAGGTCGTCTATCAATAGAATATGCAAAAAGGGTCTTCTGTAAATAGAATGCCTATACAAGTTCTGTGTTCTGTAAATCTTCTAAAAAAATATACTATTTGTTGCTTTAAAAATTATGTAATATACATAGAAGATCTTCCCCGATTTTTCCATTGGCAGTACCTCTTTCTATTGATTGTTTCCCCGCATGTTATGTCGCAGACAACACAATATATGAAAGATACACATTCTGTAGCAATTAAATACATTTCTGGAAATCTTCTTATGAAGAGAGAACACTTTTTATATGTATTCTAAAGATAGATGTTCTACAGACCTTCTAGAGATTGAAGATCTTCAATAGATATTTAGGAAGTAGAATAATTTTTATACCCTTCACCCCACTGTGGTACAGGGTATTATGTCTTTGTGCATATGTTTGTAACAGGCAAAAGGAATCGAGATAGACCCATGGTTCCTTTTGAGAATATGCATAGAATCACTTTCTGAGTCGATTTATGCATGTCCGTCCGTCCGTCTGTCCGTCCGTCCGTCTGTTGATGTTAAATTGTAAACAAAGTACAGGTCGCATTTATAATCCGATTTGGCTGAAATTTGGCACAGCTCATTTATTTGGCCCAAGGACGAACCCTATTGAAATTGGGAAAAATCGGTTCAGATTTAGATATAGCTCCCATATATATTTTTGTCCGATTTGAGGACTTTAGTCCCTGAAAATCATCCGATTTGCACGAATTTCGGTACAGCGTACTGAATTAAGTCTAAAATGATGTGTGCCAAATTTTAAGGTAAATGTGGCACCAAAGTCCCTCTGTATCTTTCGATTTGCATGAAATTTGGCACAGAGTACTGAATTAGGTCCAGAATGATGTGTGCCAAGTTTCGAGAAAATCGGTTCAGATTTAGATATAGCTCCCATATATAGTTTCGGCCGATTTAAGGTAAATGTGGCACCAAAGTCCCTCTATATCTTTCGATTTGCATGAAATTTGGCACAGAGTACTGACTGAGGTCCAGAATGATGTGTGTCAAGTTTCGGGAAAATCGGTTCAGATTTAGATATAGCTCCCATATATAGTTTCCTCCGATTTAAGGTAAATGGGGCACCAAAGTCCCTCTATATCTTTCGATTTGCATGAAATTTGGCACAGAGTACTGACTGAGGTCCAGAATGATGTGTGTCAAGTTTCGAGAAAATCAATTCAGATTTAGATATAGCTCCCATATATAGTTTCGTCCGATTTAAGGTAAATGGGGCACAAAAGCCCCTCTATATCTTTCGATTTGCATGATATTTGGCACAGAGTACTGAATTAGGTCCAGAATGATGCGTGCCAAGTTTCGAGAAAATCGGTTCAGATTTAGATATAGCTCCCATATATAGTTTCGTCCGATTTAAGGTAAATGGTGCACCAAAGTCTCTATATATCTTTCGATTTGCACGAAATTTGGCATTGCGTAATGAATTAATGAATGTGTGTTTAGTTTCGTGAAAATCGGTCCAGATTTAGATATAGCTCCATATATATCGTCTGATATATATATATATATATATATATAAATACGCTTATAATAGATTTTCATAATTTTGTCCCTGGCCCTTTAAAAATTCGATGTCTTTTAGGTTTCATCTTTTGGATATATCGAAAGTGGTGAAGGGTATCATATAGTCGGCCCCGTCCGACTTTACAGCTTTCCTTACTGGTTTTTCCACTAATCGCCTGCATATAAAATATCTTCGATATAAAAGATATTATGTTTACAAGTTCTTTAGCAGGTCGTTTGTCAGCCATATAAGTTGAATATATATATATATATCATCTGTGTATTATTGTACCAAATTTAGTACACAGTAGTACGAATTTTCAAAACTTCCTATATACCCTATCCCACACCCCCACAGTGATCCTAAATCCAAGTTTTACGATTCTAACTCTATCGGTTTACCCACAATTTAAATTGTACCAAATTTAGTACACAGTAGTACTTATTTCTGAAACCTCCTTCCTACCCCAAACCTACACTCCCACAGTCATCCTAAATCTAAGTTTCAGGATTCCAACTCTATTGGTGCACCCGCAATTCAAATCGTACCAAATTTAGTACATAGTTGTACCAATTTCCTACATAATTTAGTACATAGTTCTACCAATTTCCTACATACCCCAATCCTACACACACACAGTGATCCTAAATCTAAATTTCAGGATCCAACTCAATCGCTTCATCCACAACTTAAATTGTACCAAATTTGGTACACATTTGTACAAATTTCCAAAACTTCATACATACCCCAATAATTCACCCCCACAGTGATCCTAAATCCATGTTTCAGGATTCAAACTCTATCGGTTCACCCACAATACAAATTGTACCAAATTTAGTACACAGTAGTACGAATTTCCAAAAACTTCCAACTTAACCCAAACCAACACCCCCACAGTGATCCTAAATCCATGTTTCAGGATTCAAACTCTATCAGTTCATGCACAATTAAAATTGTACCAAATTTTGTACACAGTAGTGTGAATTTCTAAAACCTCCTTTTTATCACAAACCTACACCCCCATAGTGACCCTAAATCCTAGCTTCAGGATTCCAACTCTATCGTCTCATTCACAATTAAAATTGTACCAAATTTAGTACACAGTAGTACAAATTTCCAAAACTTCCTACATATCCCAGTTCTACACCTCCACAGTGATCCTGATTCAACATTTCAGGATTCCAACTATATCGCTTCACCCACAATTTAAATTGTACCAAATTTAGTACACATTAGTACAAATTTCTAAAACTTCCTACATATTTCAATCTAACACTTTAACAGTGAACCTGACTCTAAATTTCATGATTCTAGCTCTATTGATTCACCTAAAATTCAAGTTGTACCAAATTTAGTACCGTTTAGTACCCATAAGTATTATTTTCTTAAACGGAATCCTGACCATAATTCCACCCCTACAGTGATCCTGACTCCAAATTTCATTGTTCCCGCTCTATCGGTTCACCCAAATCCAAACTGTACCGATTATTACTTAGTACTTTTCGTACACATAAGTAATAAATTTCCAAAACTACGTTCATATCCCAATCCTACACTCCGACGGTAAGTTTTTTTTTTAATTCCAGGATTCCAGCTCGATTTGTATCCCCAAATTAAATTTTTACAAAATATAGTGTCATATAGTACTTTTCGTACACATGAGTACACGCTTCTAGTGTCCTTCATGAGATCAAATGTTTCTGAGATCCCCATATCCTTGTCAGATAGATATCCTCATCTGCTAGATAGATCAGATATATATGACCTCTATGGAGGAAGTTAAGCAGTCCTCACAGATATTCTAAGGATAAAGTACCTTCTACAGGTCTTATTGAATACCTACCACAGGATTTCACTTAGAAGGAAGACATGTTTTATAGGGATAGAAAGCCTTTTGTAGTCCCTCTACAACAAAGAAACATTGAAAATTTCATCTACAAGTATGAGCCCTTTAACATACCATCAACATGTAGACTTTCTATACGTAGATAGACTATCTCCCACTCTTCTACTACAGATCGAAGAACTGAAGAAGATCCAACTGCAGATAGGCCTATAACAGGCGACATTACAATGGAGTTTTAAAAACAAAACCTTTACAGATAAAATTTCTTCCACAGGCACATTAATGAAAGGCAGCTTTTCAGAAGACCTTTTTTTCAGGTAAGACCTATCTGAAGAATATAGAATATATACAGATAGGAGACCTTTTTACAAGTTTTTTTACAGATAGAAAGTCTTCTAAATTATACAAGACCTTTTACATGCCCCTTCTGTAGATAGAAGAGTTTTCACAGTTCTCCCATAGTTCATAGTTCTCCTAGAGAAAGAAGAACTTATACATACATTCTATAGGACTACAGATAGGAAACCTCTTAAAAACCATTTGTATACATAAGCCTTCTGCATACAGACTTTCTATAGCCCTTTATAGGCAGAATTCCTCTTTCCAAAGGCTATCTTCAGATATTCTATATATAGAATGCCCTATATATATATATATATATGGATGCTATAGAAGCGAACAAACGAATTTTGGCATAGCGTATTGAAATAAGTCTGGAATGATATATATATATATATATATCGTCCGATTTTAAGTAAATTGTGCACTAAAGATCCACAGCTAGGCCGATTGACACAACGTATTGAAATTAGTATAAATTAATCTCTGGCAAGTTTGCTTCAAATATAATTTCGACTTGTTTATTGAGATTAAATTTTAAACAGAGCAGCATACCGAATAGCGTGTGTCAAGTTTGCTTTAAATCGATTTACACAAATCTGTCCCACTGTGCGCAAACGACTCTAAACTTGCCCAAATGAAATGAAATTCTGCATAGGTTCCAGAAGGATATAAAAATCAGATATTTAAGTTCGTTCAATTTCATGTCAAAATTCCTTCAAAAAGCGACGTCTTTTCGGATACATATGTACCCAAAGTGGTGGAGGGTATCATATAGTCGGCCCAGACCAACTTTACTACTTTCCTTACTGGGTTTTCCATTGTAAACCCGTAAGGAAAGTAGTAAAGTCGGACTGGGCCGACTATATGACACCCTTCACCACTTTGGGTATATTTTACATATGTATCCTAACAGACGACGCGTTTTGTTATAAATCTATATCTGAACCGATTTCGGGGAAACTTGCCAGAGACTAATTTATATAACATCAGTACGATGTGTCAATCGGCCTAGCTATGGATCTTTTCAAGAAGCTTAGCAACATCATTCATTCCTGACTTAATTCAGTACCCTATACCAAAATTCGTGCAAATGGAAAGATATATAGGGTCTTTGGTGCACCAATTGCCTTAAATCGGATGAAAATACATATGGGAGATATATCTAAATCTGAACCGATTTTCACGAAACTTGGCAGACATCATTCTCGATCTTATTCATAACTCTGTGCCAAATTTCGTGCACAACAAAAGATTTCCAGGGACTTTAGTGTACTATTTACCTAAAATCGGGCGAAGCTATATATGGGAGCTATATCTAAATCTGAACCGATTTTCACGAAACTTTGCACACATCATTCTATACTTAATTTAGTACGCTGTGCCAAATTTCGTGCAAATCGAATGATATATAGGGACTTTGGTACACAATTAACCTTAAATCGGACGAAGATATATATGGGAGCTATATCTAAATCTGAACCGATTTTCACGGAACTTGGCAAACATCATTCTAGACCTTATTCATTACGCTGTGCCAAATTTCGTGCAAGTCAAAAGATTTCCAAGGACTTTAGTAGAATATTTACCTAAAATCGGGCGAAACTATATATGGGAGCTATATCTAAATGTGAACCGATTTTTTCAAAACTTTTCACATATCATTCTAGACCTAATTCAGTACACTATGCCAAAATTCGTGCAAATCAAACGATGTCCAGGGACTTTAGTGGACTATTTACCTAAAATCGGGCGAAGCTATATATGGGAGCTATATCTAAATCTGAACCGATTTTCACGAAACTTTGCACACATCATTCTATACTTAATTTAGTACGCTGTGCCAAATTTCGTGCAAATCGAATGATATATAGGGACTTTGGTACACAATTAACCTTAAATCGGACGAAGATATATATGGGAGCTATATCTAAATCTAAACCGATTTTCACGAAACTTGGCAAACATCATTCTAGACCTTATTCATTACGCTGTGCCAAATTTCGTGCAAGTCAAAAGATTTCCAGGGACTTTAGTGGACTATTTGCCTAAAATCGGACGAAGCTATATATGGGAGCTATATCTAAATCTGAACCGATTTTCACGAAACTTTGCACATATCATTATAGACTTAATTTAGTACGTTGTGCCAAATTTCGTGCAAATCAAACGATGTCCAGGGACTTTAGTGGACTACTTGCCTAAAATCGGGCGAAGCTATATATGGGAGCTATATCTAAATCTGAACCGATTCTTTGCACGAAACTTTGCACATATCATTATAGCCTTAATTTTGTACGTTGTGTCAAATTTCGTGCAAATCGAAAGATATATAGGGACTTTGGTGCACCATTTACCATAAATCGGACGAACATAGATATGGGAACTATATCTAAATCTGAAAGGTTTTTTCCAATTTCAATAGGGTTCGTCCTTGGGCCAAACAAATGAGCTGTGCCAAATTTCATCCAATTCGGATCATAAATGCGATCTATACTTTGTTTACAATTTAACATGGACAGACAGACGGACGGACATGCATAAATCGATTTGGAAAGTGATTCTATGCATATTCTCAAAAGGAACCATGGGTCTATCTCGATTATTTGTGTATGTTACAAACATATGCACAAAGACATAATACCCTGTACCACAGTGTGGTGAAGGGTATCAAAATTGGGGATGAGTCTTTTTTGAACACATGTTTCTATATGAAGGAGTTACCATATTAAAATAAATTTAACATGTGTTCATGACAGAGATGGAAGTTTCCAAGACAGTTAATTTTTCTCTTTATACCGCATTTTTTGTGCTAGGCTAATCATTTTCCGAACTGTCCTTGTATGAATATTCTCAAGAGGAACCATGTGTCTATCTCTATGCACAAAGACATACCTTGTAACAAAGTGTGGTGAAGGCTATAAAAATAGAAGACCTTTTATAGGTCTTTAAAAAATAGAAGATCTTTATTAGGTCCCGTACAAATAGATTACCTATTATAGGCCCTTCTACACTTGGAAGTCCCTCTATAGCTCCTCTGTAGATGGATAATCTTCTAGACATCGAAATCCTGTTATAACTCTCCTACTGATAGACGCCCATTTAACGGACCCTCTAAAGATAAATGATCTACCACGGGTTTTTTTCAATAAAGAGTATTTTTACATGCCCTCTATAAATAGAAGATCTTTCACAAGTATTTTAAAGACAGTAGATCTTACGTAGGCCCTGCACAGATGAAAGGCATTTACAAGGTCTTCCACAAGTAGAATAGAATTTTTACAGGTTATAGTTATTCTACTCATAGAAGTTATTTTACGGGTATCCTGTAGATACCCTTCTACATGTATATGTCAGATAGAAGATCAAACTTCCTATAAATAGATACCCACAACAAGTCTTCTATCCTTATAAAATTTATGGACGATCTTCTATAAGAATATGCCAACAATAATTTATGTTTAGCTTGGATACCTCTGAGGCTCTATAATCTTTAAATATTGCATAGAGGATACAAAAAAGGGTTAACACACACACACACACACTTTAAAGTGCCGAGAAGTAAGATGGTGTAATAATCGTATTTTCGGAGTGCAATGCGTACAATATTTATAAAGCTTTAATATAAATTGAATATTTATAGAAAAATAATCTGTATTAAAAACAACATCTAGATTTTGAAATTTCAGATAATTTAAAAAAAAATATACACAATTTTGGGAAAAACCGGATAAATAGAATATAAATTTACAAGGAGGGTTCAAAAATAAGTAGACACGCACACTTAGAAAACAGTGAGGACCAAAGGTGAAAATTTTGCAAAGATAAGGTTAAGGGTAGGGGTAGGTACAGAGAGAAGCTTTTGTATAAACACAGGGAAAGAAAGAAAATTCAAATTTATTTCAGTTGTTTTGGAATTGTGATATTATAGAAGGTGTAGAAATAAAAGAGTAGGGTGGTGGATGGTGAAACAGTTTAGTGTAGCCTGAGAGAGATAGAGAGAGAGTTAGTCTTGTTGTTCATTGATCTAGGGAAGGAATTGAAAGAGTTTAAAGTTTTGCCAACTCATTAAGTAGTTGTAATTGTGTTTTTTTTCTGAGTTAATAATTTAATTAATTAATTGTTGTTGTTTTTATAGTTGTAGTTTTTAATTTTTCAATTTAGAATTTAGCCTAATCTTACGTCGGGGAGGCGGTCGTAACAGATCGTCAAGTGAAAATGTACGCGCTGCTGCCCCTCCCCCTCCAGGTACTGGATTGGGGCTGCTGAGGCTCAATAATGATGGTTTTCTTATACCCAATCTGTTGAAGATGGACCGCGGTGCGCCCGGTGCGTTATTAACAGTCGTTTGTGGTATGGCAGTTGTAAATTGTAATTGCTCGCGCAGTGATGTGTGATGATGATGTCCATGTACTGAACCAGGTGCTGTACGAATTATATAAGAGAAAGAGAGAGAGAGAAAGACAAAAAATTGTAGAGACAAAGAGAAAAAACAAATCGGAAAAAAATTCATTACATATACAAAAATTTCGACCAATTAAGTTTATGGCAAAATGGTTTTATGTTTCGATTTTTTTTGGTTTTTTTTTTTTGTAGAGAATATAGGAAGAAAAAGAAGAAGCGGAAAAAGTAACAAGTAATTGTAAGACAATCACAAAGTAAAAAAAAAAACAAAAAATAATTTAGTTAATAAGAGAAATGGAGAGAAAAAAGAATTCAAGAAAAGTAATTCGTTTATTAGTAAAGTATTGAAGTAGTAAGGAATTAAAATAGTGAGATAATTTTAAAATTGAAAAAAAAAAAACAATTGAGAGTTTTAGTAAAGAAGAAAAACAATAATAGCGATAAAGTGAGTTTTAAAGAAATTGAAGAAAAAGATTTAAAATTTAGAAAGTTTCTAAATCTTTTAAGTGGTTATTCACACTTTTTCTGGAAATTTATTAATAGTGGTAATAAAAAAATATTTACAAAATTTTATTAGCGCTCTATAAAAGCTTTGAGTGTTTTACCGATTTGAAATTAAATTGAAAAAAATAATATTTCCTATATAAATACCAATTCAGTTCATATTTTTAATAAATGTTGGATATGTAAATAAATAATTTGGATAATATAATAATAAAAATATTCCTATAAAAATATTTTAACGACAAGTTTACAGTCTTATTTCACTATATCTAAATCTGAACCGCTGTTCACGAAACTTTGCACATATCATTCTAGACTTAATTTAGTACGTTGTGCCAAATTTAGTGCAAGTCAAAATATTTCCAAGGACTACAGTGGAGTATTTACCTAAAATCGGGCGAAGCTATATATGGGAGCTATATCTAAATCTGAACCGATTTTCACGAAACTTTGCACATATCGTTCTAGACTTAATTTAGTACGTTGTGCCAAATTTCGTGCAAGTCAAAAGATTTCCAAGGACTTCAGTGGACTATTTACCTATATGGGAGCTATATCTAAATCTGAACCGATTTTCACGAAACTTTGCACATATCATTCTTTACGTATTTTAGTACGCTGTGCCAAATTTTGTGCAAATCGAAAGATATATAGGGACTTTGGTGCACCATTTACCTTAAATCGGACGAAGATATATATATATATATATATATATGGGAGCTATATCTAAATCTGAACCGATTTTTCCCAATTTCAATAGGGTTCGTCCTCGGGCCAAACAAATGAGCTGTGCTAAATTTCATCCAATTCGGATCATAAATGCGACCTGTACTTTGTTTACAATTTAACATGGACAGACAGACGGACGGACATGCATAAATCGACTTAGAAAGTGATTCTATGCATATTCTTAAAAGGAACCATGGGTCTATCTCGATTTTTTTGCCTGTTACAAACATATGCACAAAGACATAATACCCTGTACCACAGTGTGGTGAAGGGTATAAAAAAAACGGGTGGCGTAGGGGATGATAGATACCAAGCAACGGCTATGATTGGCTTTAACATGGCGAAGTCCTGGCTTATCTTGGTCCTACTTTTATCTCAATTGTGGACACTGACCTGGGAAGCTGTTCTCATCACCCGATGAAATAGTGAGCTAATATGTGCCGCGAGTTCACCCATAAGAACTATAAAAAATGGGTTGAGGCGTCGGGTAGTTGCCCACTCTCGGAAAACCCAACCTACTATGAACCAGTGAGCGGAGCAGTATAGACGGACGGGGCCGACCATATGATACCCTACACAACTATTACTAATATTCAGTGCAGCCTTTCTAATTACTTGTCTAGATTCCCTTCACCCTTTATGTTGTGAAGTTCGGAGATCGACTCCAAATTACACAAAAAATAAGTTTTCGGTCCACTTTATCCCAAAACTACTATCTGATCATCACCGAAAATTATGGGCGTTGTCTTTGGTCATACCTGGATCCTCATGGAAAATTTCGAAGCGATCAGCTCTATATTTCCGCCCTCTAGTGCGGTAATGGGTTACTAAATAATATATGAATACGTAACCACCTGTAAATATTTAAGTGTAACTCCAACATCCTGGTACATACGACAATATATTTGGTATCGATTTAAAGGTCAACCACTCCTCTTTTGGGTCTATGTCCTTCAGGAGTAAATATATACGGTATAGAATACATATTTTGTCATTTTTCACACAAAAGTCAGGGTCCATTTGACCCGCTAAATATTGACCGATCTTTATCAAAACAGGCACTCTTATTCTTTGGTCCTATCCTCTTATCCCTGTAAAAATTCGCGATGTTTGAGCCATAATTGCGGCCTCTGGAGCGACCAGAAAAACAGAAAAATATAGTATTTTGTCCATTTCATTCCCTAAATATTAACCGATCTACATGCAAAATTTCGTGAAGATTGGTCCATAACTGTGGCCTGTATCGTGTTTACAAATTGTAATGGACAGACGGACGGACGGACACACATGTCTAGATCGACTCAGCTAGTCGAGATATGACGATCGGTATACTTAATTTCGCGGCGTTACAAATTTTTAGGGCTGTACAAAGCTATAATACCCTGACAACATAGTTATGTAGGGTATAAAAAGCTAAGAAAAAGAAAACCAAACCGCCCCCGCAAATGTATAAAGGACCACGATCTGAGAATCTGCACTTGGAATGTGCGCAAGTTGTACAGAACAGGTTACAAAGCCGATATTATTGCCGTACAGGAAATGCGATGGAAAGGGACTGGGGTAAGTAAAACAGATGATTACGCCCTGTATTATAGATGCCATGAAACGAGATATGAAATTGGATGCGGATTTATGGTTTACAGGAGAATAAAAGACCTCGTCTCCAGATTCACTACAGTAGATGAGCGAATTGCTATAATCCGTTTAAAAGCGAAGTTCTTCTAGATCAGTCTCATCTGCGCCCATGCTCCGACCGAAGATAAAATTTAACAGACCAAATACATGACATTAAAATTCTGCTAGGAGATTTAAATGCAAAAATTGGAAGGGAAAATATCTTTGGAAAATTCAGCCTTCGCGGCAGAGAAAAAAATGGTAGTTAGCAGCAACAGATTCAAGCATCTCGATATACACAAGGCCACCTGAATCTCTCCTGATCATGCAACGAGAAATCAAATTGATCATGTTGTGATAGACGGAAGGCATTCATCCAGTGTTTTAGACGTCCGATCTATCCAAGGAGCGAATATCGATTCGGACCATTACCTTGTGGCAGCCAAGGTATGCACCCATCTTAATGTAGCAGAAATGGTGCGATCTAACACAACACGGAAACTCGACGTCGAAAAGCTCCAAACACAACATGTAGCCGAGGCCGACTCCACTCAACTTACCCATCCGCTTGAAGAAAGCTCTTCTTGTCCCGATAATAGTATAGAAGCACAATGGCAAAGAATTGTCCACTCCCTACAAACTACAGCGAAAGCAACACTTGGGTACCAAAAACCACCACCAAGAAACCCATGGTACGATCAGGAGTTTCGTAATGCTACTGATGTGAAAAACGCAGCGTATAGGGCAACCCTGCAGACAGTAGCAACACGTAACGTGATGGAGAATTATCGGGAGAAAAGGAGAGAGGAGAAACGTGTTTTCAGAAAAAAGAAGAAAGAACAAGAAAAACGTGAGCGTGAGGAAATCGAGATGTACAGGAGTCAAAATGAAGTCCGGAAATTTTACCAACGAGTAAAACACCAAACCGAACTATTCAAGACTGGTGGCCTGATGCTGGTCAGGAGCATGCACTAGCTGATTAATATAATTTGGCTAGATGAATGCATGCCCAATGATTGGAACCTCAGCATCCTGTGTCCCGTGCACAAAAAAGGATACAAGATATGTGCCAACTATAGAGGAATAAGTTTCCTTCCCATCGCATATAAAGTGATATCCAGTGTGCTGTGTGAACGATTGAAGCCAATTGTCAATGACATCATTGGACCATACCAATGCGGCTTCAGATCCGGCAAATCCACCATTGACCAGATTTTCACTCACTCCTTTTCTAAGGACGCATTCGACAGCTCTATCCGTTCAGAGGTGTTTAAAGCCATGTCTACGTTCGGCATCCCTGCAAAATTAATACGGCTAGGCAGGATAGCAAGATCAGCAGTTAAAGTCGGAAAGGACCTATCGGAGCCCTTCAATACCGAACGAGGATTCAGACAAGGTGACAGTTTGTCGTGTGATCTTTTTAACATCATACTGGAAAAGGTCATACGAGACGCAAAGGTGAACAGAAATGGTACTCTGTACACCAAACACCACATGTTACTCGCCTACGCCAATGACATCGGTATAATGGGTCGAACATTGCGAGCGGTAACATCCAGCTTTGAACAAATTGAAAAGGAGTCTGCCAAAGTGGGTCTGGCAGTAAGTGGCGAGAAGACCAAGCTGATGGTATCAACGCGCAAGACATCCATTAGACTTGGATCAACTGTGGACCTTGAGAACTACAGCCTCGAGGTAGTTAAAGACTTTATATACCTTGGTACCGCCATAAATAAAGCGAATGACATCAGTTTTGAAATTCGGAGAAGGATTGTAATGACCAACCGATGCTACTTTGGTCTGAGCAAACAATTCAAAAGCAAGGCCATCTCCCGCCAGACCAAACTCACACTTTACAAGACGCTGATACTACCCGTGCTATTATATTGATCAAAAGCATGGGTACTTGCGAAAGTAGATGAGGCAGCTCTTGGGGTGTTTGAAAAAAAAATCTCTGAAAGATCTACAGGCCGATATGCGTCGACGGTGAATATCGCCGTCGAATGAACCACGAGCTCTATAATTTTACGCGGACATCGACATATTCAGTCGTATTGAGCGACTACGGTGGCTAGACCATGTTGAGCGGATGAATGAGAATGCCCCAGCTGAAAAGGCATATAAAAACGAGTCTACTGATGGTTCCCGTAGAAGGGGAAAGACCAAGTAGAAATCAGATCTTGGAACGTGGTCTTCCAAATTGGTGGATTTGCGCACAAGACCGACGCGCTTGGAAATCTTTTTTAAGCTCGACTTATCAAATCAATTTCATTCCTTTCAGGGACCTATATAAAATTTTTGAGCGACATTTTAACTTTTTATACCCTTCGTCATGAGGATAACTACAAAGATATATAAAATTAATGGGGGCTCCTAGGAAAAAACTCGTGTTATTAAAGGACCCTGAACATTCCGAAAAATGGGCTATAATAAATCGGAGATATATATTGATATTTTTAGTAGTGATTAATAGTGAGGTTTGACAGCCAATGAGAATCCAAAATACCAAATGGCAGGTAATTCGATTTAAAAATGTGCCCAAAATTCTCAAAATATCGACTTTGTTCAAAATCAAAATTTGAAGTGTGGAGATGTGGCGATACCGTTATGATAAACCAAATTTCATCCACGTGAGTCAATGATAAGAATTTTTAAAGAATGTTGATATATTTAAACATGCATTAACCTGATTCCCAATGATTCCAAATTAAAATTTCAGGATACCAAGTCTATTGGTTGACCAACAATTTAAATTTTGCCAAATTTAGTACACAGTAGTACGAATTTCCAAAACTTCCTGCTTAACCCAATCATACACCCACACAGTGATCCCAAATCCAAGTTTAATGATTCCAACTCTATCGGTTCACCCATAATTCAAATTGTACCAAATTTAGTGCACAGTAGAACCAATTTCCAAAACTTCCTAGTTAACCCAAATCTGCACCCCACATTGATCCTAAATCCAAGTTTCAGCATTCCAACTCCATCGGTTCACCCACAATTTAAATTGTACCAAATTTAGTACGCATTAGTACAAATTTCTAATATTTCCCTCATATCTCAATCTTACACATCAACAGTGATCCCGACTCCAAGCTCTATTGGTTCACCTAAGACTCAAACTGCACCAAATTTAGTACCATTTAGTACCCATAACTATTATTTTACCTAAACTGGATCCTGACCCCAATCCTACACCCCTACAGTGATCCAGACTCCACATTTCATTGTTCACCACTCTATCGTTTCACCCAAGTCCAAATTGTACCAATAGTACGGTTTAGTAGTTTTCGTACACATAAGTAACAAATTTCCAAAACTACATACATATCCCAATCCTACACTCCGACGGTAATGTTAATTTGAAATTTCAGGTCGATTTGTATTTCCAAATTGAATTTGAACCAAATATAGTACCATATAGTACTTTTCGTACACATGAGTACACTCTTTCAAAATCATCTCCTTAATTAGACCCTACATCTAAACCCTAATAGACATTTCAAATTTCAAGTTTTTAGCTCTATCCATTCACATGCTACGAAATTATACTACATTTAGTACATTTTAGTAATTTTCGCTTACTTTTAGTCCGAATGTCCATAAAACCCTGTGCTATATCTATTCTACACTCCATCTGTGACCCTCATTTAAAATTTAAGAGTTCTAGCTCTACCGGTTCGCCAAATACAAATGGCATAACATTTAGTACTTTTTAGTGCTTTTCGTACCGTTCCAAAACCCCCGGTCTTATCTGTCAACTTTGGACCAATAGTGATCCTCACCCAACATTTCAACATTTTAGATTCAGCCGTTTCGTCTGGGCATTGATGAATTGTTAAGTGATTGAATCACTTTACTCTTTTATTAGTATAGACATTCAAAAAATCTGGTAGCCCCCATATGACAGATTTTCCTCTATACAAAAGTAACACAGTCCACTAGAATGGTGATTTTTTTGCAGAAAAAAAGCATCCAGTCTCTCATAAATATTAAAATATCTACTTTTAAAATTTCATAAAAAATTTTCTAAGGAATGCTCCCCTCATGACTGTAAACTTGCGTACAAATATTTTGCTTAACTTTTGATATCCTGCCAAACCAAAACAAATAAATAAACCATATACTCACGTCGATTCCGATCGGCTTCCTCGGCCAAGAGTTTTTCAATTTTCTCCGGAAAATGTCGTTTGGCACACCATACCAAGCCGATAACAGCCAGAACAACAAATACTGTAATAAGACCTAGCCAAAAGGGCTCTTGCAGCATGCGTTCCGACAACGGCTTATAGGGTATATGCAGCATACGTTTCTCACAGCGATGTCCCTCCCACCAGGCATAACAGCTACATGAGCAAGGAAGATAAGAACAAGAGCAACAGTTACAAAATATATATTCCCCTCTTCTATGCGGGCCATACTTACCGACAAAAGAAACCGCCATTCTTTTCAATGCAAACACCACGACCTTCGCAGGGATTCTCCGAGCAGGGCTTTTGTTTTTGTTCACACGTTGTACCCATATATCCAGCTTGACAATGGCACTATCAATTTGTAATTGTATTAAAAATAAATAATTGTGAATGAAAAACGGATGTTCTCAAGCAAATCAAACATAACCTCTAGTATTAATATTATTATCTATTGTTGTTGTTGTTGGTTTTATTTACCTTGAAATTGTTTGCTGTCAATTCACATCGGCCAAAGACACAGGGATCTAGTTCACACATATTTAGACCACAAAATCTATATATAATAATGAAAGAAGCATGGTAAGGGAGAAAGTTGAGAGAGGGGGAGAACGAACAAATATGTTAGATATTTTAGTCTTTGTTCATCAGGATTAGCAGGATTTTTGTGGCTGTGCCAGCACACAGCTCAGTTCAGTGCATTTACCTTCCAGTGTAATGGCCCAGACATTGACAGTAACTGCTTCCATTGTTGGCAATACACTTGCCATTGTATTGGCAAGGATTCGGTTGACATGCTTCGACACTCAAATCTCCTGATGCTAATTTAATTTTGTAATTATTATCTGAAAATAGTCGAAAAAGAGAGACATAGAGGATGGATTAGAGAGTTGTTGACAAAGGCAGGCCGATTTGGCATGTTCGTCTTTAATTATAGTTTGTACTCCCCGCCTCCCCCAAAATACAATAACACTAAAATTCACGTAAAATATTGAACGAGGAAAGTATTAGGATTGTGCTAAAGTATTTTTAGAATAAAAACCAGTAAGGAAAGTAGTAAAGTCGGACTGGGCCGACTATATGATACCCTTCACCACTTTGGCTATATTCTATATATTTATCATAGCAGACGTACGTGTTTGTTATATATCTATATCTGAACCGATTTAAGGGAAACTTGACAGAGACTAATTTATATTACTTCAGTACGTTGTGTCAATCGGCCAAGCAACATCATTTTAGACTTAATTCCCTACCCTATACCAAAATTCGTGCAAATCGAAACATATATAGGGACTTTGGTGCACCAATTACATAAAATCGGACGAAACTATATATGGGAACTACATCTAAATCTGAACCGATGTTCATGAAACTTAGCACATGTTCATGAAACTTACAGACGCAATTCAGTACGTTATGCCAAATTTCGTGCAAATCGAAAGATATATAGGGTCTTTGGTGCACAAATCGGATGAATATATGGGAGCTATATCTAAATCTGAACCGATTTTCACGAAACCCTGCACACATCATTCTACACTTAATGCAGTACGCTATGCCAAATTTCGTGCAAATCGAAAGATATATAAGGAGTTTAGTACACAATTTACCTTAAATCGGACGAAGCTATATATGGGAGCTGTATCCAAATCTGAACCGATTTTCACGAAACTTGACACACATCTTTAGTCATTACGCTGTGCCAAATTTCGTGCAAATCGAAAGATATATAGGGACTTTGGTGCACCATTTACATGAAATCGGACGAAACTATATATGGGAGCTATATCTAAATCTGGACCGATTTTCTTGAATCTTAGCAGACATCATTCTAGGCTCAATTAAGTACGTTATGCCAAATTTCCTGCAAATCGAAGGATATATAGGGACTTTGGGGCACCATTTGCATGAAATCGTACGAAACTATATATGGGAGCTATATCTAAATCTGGACCGATTTTCTTGAATCTTAGCAGACATCATTCTAGGCTCAATTAAGTACGTTATGCCAAATTTCCTGCAAATCGAAGGATATATAGGGACTTTGGGGCATGAAATCGGACGAAACTATATATGGGAGCTATATCTAAATCTGGACCGATTTTCTTGGATCTTGGCAGACATCATTCTAGGCTCAATTCAGTACGTTATGGCAAATGCCGTGCAAATCGAAATATATATAGGGACTTTGGGGCACCATTTACATGAAATCGGACGAAACTATATATGGGAACTATATCTAAATCTAGATCGATTTTCTTGAAACTTGGCAGACATCACTCTAGACCTAAATGATTAGGCTGTACCAATTTTCTTGCAATTCGAAAGATATATAGGGACCGTTTACATTAAATCGGTTAAATATATATATGGGAGCTATATCTAAATCTGAACCGATTTTTCCCAATTTCAATAGGGTTCGTCCTTGGGCCAAATAAGTGACCTATGCCAAATTTCATCCAATTCGGATCATAAATGCGACCTGTACTTTGTTTACAATTTAACATGGACAGACAGACGGACGAACGGACATGCATAAATCGACTTAGAAAGTGATTCTATGCATATTCTCAAAAGGAACCATGTGTCTAACTCGTTTCCTTTTGCCTGTTACAAACATATGCACAAAGACATAATACCCTGTACCACTGTGTGGTAAAGGGTATAATAAAAACTGAAAATCAGTAGCTTTCTCCCGGGAAGCCGTCAAGTCTCTAATATAAGCATACAAAGGATTTGTAAAATTGGGGAATGATAATCAATATATTGTATAGAATAAACATGTAGATTTAGGAAATATTGTAAAGAAGTCGTTGCTATTAGCGTGAATTTTTCAGGAAACCTCGCCACACTAAGCGTAATTTTTAAAGAATATTTTTGGTGGACCCTCGCCGAAATATGTGTTGACTTGTTTTTATAACCTCCACCAAAAATTGGAGTGTATATTACTTTAAATTTGTCATTCCGTTTGCAACACCTCGAAATATTCATATTTGCAACACCTCGAATTCGAATAAAATTCTACGTCAATTTAAGCGGGTCCGTCTGTTGAAATCTCGATAGAAATCGCAATATTTAAAATAGAGCTCTGAAATTTTTTACATACATTGCTAGTACTCCTACGATGTTTGGTATGTATCGGTCCTCGTTTTTGGTTAGTCCCTATATTGCTGTACCCACAAATATTCCGTATTTTGGGGATTTTGGACAAGTTTTCCAAATACTGACCCAAGAGGTAGAGGTAGCATATAACGAAACCCCCAAAATTTGATACTTTATGGATTTTTAACACGTTTTCTAAACGAATTGGATGTGATTTGGTATTTTGGGTTCTCATTGGATGATTCTTCTCCATTTCCGGGTATCCACCATCTAACGGTACACCCCAATACTCGTTACTTTGGGGACTTGGAACACGTTTTCTAACCGAACTGGCTGTAATTTGGTATTTTGTTTTATCATTGGATAACACATATCCATACCAAAGCCCAGTACGGAAACATCAAAAGACAGACGGGGCCGACTATATGATACCCTTCACCACGTTGGGTACATACAAGAGGTGCTCACGATATCCATTAGATAAAATAGACATATCATACATATACATTTGAACTAAATTAAAATAACCCAATTTCAATCATCGAGGAAAATATATAAAATATCACAGTGCGCTATCCAAAATTTATCTCGGCACAAAATCCAATACACGTTATTCTAGGTTTGATTTGGTACGTTGTGCACTAATTCGTCCTAAGCGGACAAACTTTAGTTACTGGTACATCATTTTGATGAAATCGGATGAAAATAAATATGGAAATTATATCTAAACCTGATTATATGAGGGAGTTATATCTACATCTGAACCGATTTCAACAACAAAATATCGTGCAAAATTGGACTAAAGTATATATGTGAGGTATATTTAAATCTGAAAATAAATGCATAACTCGATGCAGAAAGTGATTCTCATAACGAACCACGGGTCTATCTCGATTCCTTTTGCCTGTTACAAACATATGCACAAAGACATAATACCCTGAAGAGTATAATTATTAATATTGACCCAAATTATACGGTAGCACCCATATAACGGTACCCCCTGAATATCCGATATTTGTGGGATTTTGGATACGTTTTCCAATCGAATTGCCTGTATTTTGGTATTTTGGGTGGGTCTTATTTAATGACCCATGTTTTAAGGTAGCCCACCATATAACTGTACTTCCCCCATATTCGGTATTTTGGGTATTTTGAATACGTTTTCCAACCGAATTGGCTGTAATTTGTCATTTGGGGTTATCATTGGATAACACATATCCACACCAAAAATTATTATTATTGACCCAAGTTTTAGGGTAGCCCCCATATAACGACACCCCTAATATTCGGTAATTGCTGGATTTTTGACAAGTTTTCCAACCGAATTGTCTGTTGTTTGGTATTTTTTGTTCTCATTGCGTGACGCATATCCGTACCAAAAATTATAAATATTGACCCAAGCTTCAGAGTATCTCCCATATAACAGTAACCTCCAATGTTCGGTATTTTGGGTATTTGGACATGTTTTCCAATCAACTTTGCAGTCCCCTTATAACGAAGGCCAGGTCTCCACTCTTAAAAATCTTAATATTGACCCAAGTCGGTATTTGAGAATTTTGAACACGGTTGCCTATAATCTTCTTTTGTATTCTCATTTACTGTCAAACCTCACTACCAAAAATATCAATATTGATCGCCGTTTTATTATAAGCCCCATATAACAGTAGCCCCACTATTATATATTTGGAAAATTACAATGATATTCAAAGTTCAAGGTCCTATAATAACATGAGTTTTCTCTAGTGAGCCGCCATTAATTATAGATATTTTGATTCTTGCTGGAGGGTATAGAATGTTTGACCGGGCCGAAATTAACATTGTTTTTGCTTTTTAAGTATGTTTATGGTTTTATTGGATATTGTCATTCCGTAATTTTGGAATTTGAAAAAAATATATCCTGGAATAGGTTCATGTTTGACACAACCCTCATATTAAGGTCTAGTTTATTGTTCGATGTTTTAAAGAGTTCTTTGTAGGCGAAAAACCATTTTGTAAACAATTTTCATAATTATACATAATCTCCATGAAAGGTTAGGTCGCATTTTCCCTGAGAAGTTTTTTGTAAAAAAAAATTCAACCAAACCAGATAATAACAATGTTAAATATTCTCTATACCCCAATTCTCAAATACTTATTCCATACCATACCGTATAGGTAACAAATTAAATCACATATACTAATACACTGGCACATTTTCCTCCTCTACGATGCCTAAAGGTCTTGTATCTGATCAACAGTTGAACATGTTTGATACAAACAAACACACATGTAGTGTTTCTAATTGAGTTTTGGGGATTTTTTGTTGTTTAAATAAAAATTGCCAAAAGGGTATAGTGGCTGGATGTTTGACAAGGTGAATTACATTACGTTTAAGTGCTTGTATTACATTTTAAATGAGAAATGAGAGGGTTGAGTTTTAGAAAATTCAATGACAAATCATGAGGGATTAGAATAAGCAAAAGGTATGACAAAATGAATTTACTATTAGCTGGTTTGCAATAAATGCAATTTTAATCCTTAAAATATGCAAGAAATCTTTATAAAAATGTAAATAGAAGCTCATTGCACTAGAATCATAATCATCATATAATCCTTTCAAATAGAATCTTCATCTTGTTATTATTTATTTACGTTAGTTTACAATAATATTGAATTGAATAATTCTCTGACAAATTTACCTGGTCACATTTAATCTCTCAACTCTGATATCGATTTAACCTGTTCAAAATCGATTGGCAAATGTTTACATTTAAGTAAATTAATTAAAATTCTATTCAATTCCTGTTCACTGGTCTTCAACTTCTAAACTACATTTGCATTTTTTCTTTTTTTTTTTTTTGTTTTCTGTTTTTGTTGTTTTTTGTTAAATAAATTCTATTGAATTCATTAAGTTTGGACATTATCTAAATGGACATAGTCGTTATGTGCATATGAGTTTGTGGTAAAATAAAATGAAATAAACTAAGAATAAAACTAACAAACAATATTTATCGAGTACAGAAAGAATAACTTTCTTGATACCAGGCAAATAGGGCCTAACATATCATTGTATTGCAATGGCATATCAGGCACGTTCATTTTCAAATGAACATGTGTATATATGTGTGTTTGTAATTGTGTATCGACTTTATTTGTTTGTATAGGACAACATTTGTAGTGATATGTCAACTTAACAGAAATGCTTATCGAGACTTAAAATGTCTCCCCACAAGGTTCCAATTTGCTTAGATTGTGCTTTGACATCGATACCGAAATATGGGAATTATTTCAAAATGATGACCGATATATTCCATTTATTAAAAAAACAGTGAGCGGAGCAGTATAGTCGGACGGGGCCGACCATATGATACCCTACACAACTACCACGAAAATCAAACTTTCTGCGGTTCTGTATTCTGAGCCTGGACAATATTTCGAGATATTTGCACCCTTTTTACCGATTTTACCAATTTTTTTTTTCTTGAAGTGAATTTTTACCCCGTAAAATAAACAAATTGTCACTTTAGGTTTGGTTTGACCCTCGGAATATTGGCCGATCATCATCTAAACAGCCGCTCTAAGTATTTGGTCAGATCCCCTTCACCTTGTAAAATATGTGATGTTCTGCATATAATAATTGCCTCTAGAGCTACTTGAAAATCTGACAAAATTAAAGTTTTCCGTTCATTGCACCCCCTGAATGAAATCTCATCTTCACCAAAAACTATAGGCGTCGTCCTTGACCATAATCGGAACTTCATGTACAATTTCAAAGCTATCAGCGCGACATTTCCGTCCTCTAATGAAGTAATAGTAATACTATGCATATAGTAACCTTTATTTAATTACGTATAACTCCCACATCAGAGTACATGCAGCCATAAGTTTGGTATCAATTTGAAGGTCAACAACTCCTCTTGGATATACTATCAACTTCTCGGCTCTATGTCCTTCAAGAGTAAATATATACGCCCCAGAATCAAAATTTTGTAATTTTTCACACATTTCACATTTTTCACAAAGTCAGGGTCCATTTGATTGACCGATCTTTATCAAAACAGGAATGCTTATTCTTTGGCACGATCCTCTTCTCCATGTAAAATTTCACGATGTTCGGACCATAACTGCGGCCTCTGGAGTGACCAGAAAAACCGACAAAAATTAGGTATTTGGTCCATTTCATCCCTTAAATATTAACCGATCTTTACCAATAGCAATAGGGGTCTTCATTGGGCCGAACCTATCCTCCATGCAAAATTTGGTGAAGATTGGTCCATAACTGTGGCCTGTATTGTGTTTACATATTATAATGGACAGACGGACGGACGGACACACATGTCTAGATCGACTCAGATAGTCGAGATATGGCGATCGGTATACTTTAAGGTGGGTCTAGGACCAATATTTCGCGGCGTTACAAACTCTTGGGGCTGCATAAAGCTATAATACCCTGACATAGTTGTGTAGGGTATAAAAACAAATCATGTTATGATAGGACCTTGAAAATACCGAAAAAATACGTAAGAAAAATATGATTTAAATTCTCAAAATATCTAATAGTGGGGCTACAATTATATCGGGCTATTATAAAACGGAGATCAATATTGTTTTTTTTTTGGTTGAAAAACGTGTCCAAAATCTCTAGAATACCGAACACTGTAACAGTACTCCCAGGTCATACCCTGAATCTTGGGTCAATATTCATACTTTTTGGTACAGAAATGTGCTACACAACGAGAACCCAAAATATATAATTACAGCCAATTCGTTTGGAAAATGTGTCCAAAATACCTAGAATACTCATGGTACCGTTATATGTGGGCTACCCTGAAACTTGGAACAATATTCATAATTTTTGGTACGGATGTGCTATACAATGAGAACGCAAAATATAATAAAAAATATATAAAAACCAGTGAGCGGAGCAGTATAGTCGGACGGGGCCGACCATACGATACCCTACACAACTACCACGGAACTCAAATTTTCTGCGGATGTTTATTCCGAGCCTGGGCAATATTTCGTGATATTTGAACCATCTTGCCCGATTAGAGGTAAACAGCACCTCTTCCTCACACTGACATATTTTCCGATTATTACGAGTATTCAGTACATTTATTGTCCAGATTCCCTTTAATGTGGGTTGTGTTGTCATGTTCGGCTTTCATTTGTGGTCTATAGATCGACTCGAAAATAACACAAAGAATTAAGTTTTCGGCCCACTTCATTGCAAAATTATTATCTGATCATCAAAGAAAATTATAGGCGTTGTCCTTGACCATAACTGGAACCTCATGGAACATTTCACAGCGATCTGCGCTATAGTTCCCCTTTCTAGAGTGATAATGGGTTACTAAATAATATACAAATACGGAAATATCTGTAAATATTTAGGTATAACTCCCACATCCGAGCACATACAAAAATATAATTGGTATTAATTTAAAGGGCAACCACTCCTCTTGGATATAATATAAACTTTTCGGGTCTATGTCCTTCAGGGGTAAATATATGCGCTATAGAATACAAATTTTGTCCTTTTTAACACAAAAGTCAGGGTCCATTTGACCCGCTAAATATTGACCGATCTTTATCAAAACCGGTATGCTTATTCTTTGGCCCGATCCCCTTCTTACGATGTTCGGGCCATTATTGCGGCCTCTGGAGCGACCAGAAAAACCGACAAAAATTTAGTATTTGGTCCATTCCATCCCCTAAATATTAACTGATCTTTCCCAAAAACAATAGGGGTCTTCCTTGGCCAGAACCCATCCTACATGCAAAATTTCGTGAAGATTGGTCCATAACTGTGGCCTGTATCGTGTTTACAAATTATAATGGACAGACGGACGGACACACATGTCTAGATCGACTCAGCTAGTCGAGATATGGCGATCGGTATATTTAAAGGTGGGTCTAGGACCAATATTTCGCGGCGTTACAAACTTTTGGGGCTGCACAAAGCTATAATACCCAGACAACATAGTTGTGTAGGGTATAAATACAAAATTACTGCCAATTCGGATGGAAAAACGTATCCAAACATTACAAAATTCTGGAAAGTGGGAGGTACCGTTACATGGGGGATACGTTGAAACGTGGGTCAATATTGATAATTTTTGGTACGGATGTGCTATACAATGATAACCCGAAATACCAAATTAAAGCCAACGTTTTCAAAATCTGCATTTGCAATACCAAACATCATAGGAATACTGGGAATGTCTGTGCAAAATTTCAGAGCTCTGCCTTAAATATTGCAAACTCGTTTATCTATTGAGGTACAATTTTATTCAAGATCAAGAATATATATACTCTTTGGGGCCTCCGGTGAATATTTCGTGGTGTTGCAAACGGAATTACAAATTAATTACTCCAACTTATGGTGGAGGGTATAAAAACATCGGCTGGTACCTATGTCCAAATATGAACCTATATTATAAATTGTCTGTCAAAACTGATTCTAATATGAAACAATTGATATTTGGTGTTGCCACATTTTTGGTTCTCGTCGCATTGCCAGGTGTTTGTGGGTGGTACATATTTCATGGTTCAAGGAGAAATTTCAAACCCGATGTAATTAGAAATTTCAGAGTATTTGAACATGACTTAGTCCCCACATATAAGTTCCATCCCATTTTAGCTGTTATCATTTGGTCCTAGGTCGAAGATACAGTAATTTTATATTCCGGGTGCTTGTTGGGTATAAAATCCTACATTTCGTTTTCTACGTGGGCGAGAGACATCGTAGTATTTATTTCCATACATTGGCAATACTGTATTGAAGGTTCTAGTAGCAGTTTTAAGCGAAGTGGCAGTACATCGATTTTTGAGGGAATACATTTTTTTCGCAAAACATTCTAGATCTAAGTTTTGACATATTCCCTATACAAATGTCCCCTAATTTTTAGATATATTAATGGTTATAGTTTGAGCTTTAAATATGCCTTTTTGGATTCAAAGAATAAATGACCTATTCGAAGAATGTTTTCCACAGTTCATTTAAAACCAGTAAGGAAAGTAGTAAAGTCGGACGGGCCGACTATATGATACCCTTCACCATTTTGGGTATATTCAACAGATGGAATCCTAACAGACGTCGCATTTTTGAAGGACCATTAACATGAAATTAAACATGTCATACTGCAACCAATATTAAATTTCGGTCAGATATAGAGTTGCTTCTTATGTCAATAAATTTAAAGCAAAATATCGAAATCTAAACCGATTTCATCGAAACTTGTCACATGATAGGTTACACTTATTTCAGTATGTTTTGTGCATTCGGCCACATTTTGAGTTCTTCATTTACTTATAAATTCAAAGTTCGTGCAAGTCGAAGGATATATAGGGACTTTGATGCATCATTTACATAAAATCGCACGAAAATATATATAGGAGCTATATCTAAATCTAAACCGATTTTCACGAAACTTAGCACACATCAATGTAGACTTAATTCAGCAGGCTGTGCCAAATTTCGTTCAAATCGAAAGATATATAGGGACTTTGGTACACCATTTACATAAAATCGGACGAAAATATGTATGGGAGATATATCTGAATCTGAAAAACTTAGCACACATCATTCTAGTCTTAATTCAGTACGCTTTGCCAAATATCGTGCAAATCGAAAGATATATAGGTACTTTGGTGCACCATTTACCTTAAATCGGACGAAAATATATATTGTATTTATATCTGAACCGATTTATCCCAATTTCAATAGGGTTCGTCTTTGGGCCAAATATATGAGCTGTGCCAAATTTCATCTAATTCGAATCAAAAATGCGACCTGTACTTTGTTTATAATTTAACATGGACAGACAGACGGACGGACATGTATAAATCGAAGGTTATAAAAATCGCCCGTATTTTTTGGTAATTGGAAAGTCCTTTCCGTCTGTAGTATTGATAAACAGACACCATGTTTCTTTGGGCCAAATCAGTTTCAGAAAATTTGGAAACGGGTGCGCATGATATCTCTCGAAGGGAGTAGCCGAGTAGCACATCGTTATATTTCTTCCAAACTAAGTTCAAGTTCGAATATGGCGAATATCGGTCCTACCTCCCCTACAATATTGTCAAAACTGTAGAAAAAGTTATTTATTTGGCCCAAGAACGAACCCAATTGAAATTGGAAAAAATCGGTTCGGATTTATATATAGCTCCCATATTATTCGTCCGATTTACACGAAATTAGGCATAGCGTACTGAATTGGGTCTAGAATATTATCTGTTAAGTTTCGTGAAAATCGGCTCGGATTTATAGCTCCCATATCTATTTTCGTCCGATTTAATGTAAAAGGATCACCAAAGTCCTTATATATATTTCGATTTGCACGAAATTTGATACAGCATACTAAATTAAGTCTAGAATGATGTGTGTTGAGTTTTACATTTAGATATAGCTCCCAAATATATATTCGTCCGATTAAAGTGCCTATATATAATATCTTTTGATTTGCCCTAAATTTGGCATAGAGTACTGAACTGAGTCCAGAATGATATTTGCTACGTTTCGTGAAAATCGGTTCAGATTTAGATATAGCTCTGATATATATTTTCGTCCCATTTAATGTAAATGGTATATCAAAGACACAAAATATTGCCAATTGCCGATTTTGTTATTCCATTGTACACAACAATGTGAATCTGTCCGTTTGACATGAAATGTAGATCAGGTTGCAGAATGGTATATATGTCGATTGACTTAAGTCGGTTCATATATAGATAAAAATACACATTTAATAGGTTCAATTTGAGGCCAGTGGTCTTTCAAAAATGCATAGTGGTGAAGGGTTGCATATAGTCGGGCCGTCTGATTTTACTACTTTCCTTACTGGTTATTACTTCAATTATAAGTTTTCAAACTATCCATAGTTCTTTCCCAATTCAGTTAAGAAATATTATTTTTTTCAAAACTAAAAATTACCACACTTATATCTCGCTGCACTTTTTTACTTGTTTTCTGTAGAGATTTATGCATGTCTGTCCCCCTGACTGATCATATATTTTTCTAGGCAATTTGCAGGTAACATTTATTATCCCTACCCTCATTTGCTAAAAAGCTGGAAACATACATACTTTTTAGGATTCGGAAGCTAGAATACATACATACATATGTGTTATTCTATCAATTTCAATTCAGTTGTTATTGTCGTTGATTCCGTCTTCAATTCCTGACATAAATCTCCAGTAACCATCACTAAGTGACACTGTAAAAGGCCACACATACGAATTGCAACAAACTCATAAATGACACAACCAGGTCGAAAGCAAAAGAACAAAGCTAGCTATGGAAATGGAAAATGAACATTTCTCAGTAAACATGGACCGGTAAAGTTAATTTATTCAGTGGCCCAAACTTAAAATGTCCTCAGGTACACAAAAACACCCCCACACACACACTCGTCCAAATCCAAAGCAACGATTGCCATGTTGACATTTTCCATCTCTGAAAAAAAACCAGATGAAGCTGTCTCATACAGTGTCCATGTGTTTTATTTCTCACAGCAAGAACAGAAAAAAAGACAATAAAATTGAATATTCTCCACCTGCCCCTCCCGAAACTTACCCCATTGCAAGCGTACAGTACAATTAAGATTCGCAATAGCTTTGGCAGTGGTACGCTGACGTATATACAAGGTATTCAGGTAAGAGGTTATATACACCGGAGGCGGAGATGTCGGCCGGCTATAGTACAACTGTTGCTGCAGCTGTTGTTGACGTAGTAAAAATTCGGCAACATCTGTCGTTGATGCCCATGGGGAGGTTGTCTCCATGTGACCATTGCCATTTGCAGCAGCTACCAACAGATGACTATCAAGCACTACATCATTGTTGAGATGGAAATCATTAGCACTGGTACTACTACTGCTGCTGCTGCCGCCGCCGCCCGCACCACCCTGGTAATAGTCAGGCTGTTGCATATGATAGTTGGTGGTTAAATAGCTATCCTCAATGGGACTGCCGGTGTGGACATTTGCATATTGAAATTTACATAGTTGCCATTTGGTGCCGTTATTGTCGGCATAATTATCATAAACCTGAAATTAAAAGAAGAAGACGAGTGGATGATGATTTTTAAATATATACACACACATTATGAATTGTAAAATTTGTGGCAAACATTAATTAAATTGAAATGATAATATTTTTAAATATAAAGCTAATCTAATTGTAAGATAAGGGGAATAAGGAAATTTCAAATTTTTTAATAGAAAATTAATAAATGATGATAAGTATTGTAAAAAAATTCGCAAACATTTTTAATTTCAATAAAAGAATAGAAATCCAAAATTTGTCTTTTACTCGTGGTTTTTTTGTACTAAGACTTGTATTTTAACCCTTCAATGTAAAAAAAAATTGTCGGAATAAAAATCTAAAATTTTGTATTTAAAATCATATAAAGGTATATATTATAGAAAAAATGGCAATTGTCATTTTAACCCTCGGCCAGTTTTGTCTGTCTTTCAGCAAAAACGAAAACAACAATAGTAACGGTACATAGGATAACCGAAAAATCACAAAGAGAGAGAGAGAGTACTTTAAAATGTCGAATATATTGGACAAAAACACTGAAAGGGTTAAGCACAGTTTATCAAATAACTCCGTCCGATCACCAACACAGTAGTGTCTTTGCTGATTCATGTAAATGATCCCAAAGACCATTTCTCGGTAGCTTTCTCCGCATGCACATTTGTCGCATTTGGCACCCGGAAAACCTAAGAGTTAATAGGAACTTCCATTTTTATATGGAAAAGAATGTCTGTAACCCCAGATCCTTTTTATAGGAACAAAAATCCTAGAACCTCAGGTACTGTTTTTTTAGAAAATAATTCCTAAACAACATTCCCTATTTTTATATAGAACAAAATTACTGGAATTTCCGTTTTTCTATAGAAAATCTAAGTTTCTGGTTTTACTCTAGAGAAAATGTTGCATCGTATTTTCCTATTTTTTTCTATAGAATTTTTTTTTCTAAATAAAAATTAGTTTCTGTTTTTTCTACAGACAAAAATTTTGGAACCACATTTCCAGTATTTTTCCTATAGAAAAAAAATTTGGAACTTCAGTTCCTTTTTTTCTAGAGAAAACCAGTAAGAAAAATAGTAAAGTGGGACTGGGCCGACTATATGATTTCCTTCACCACTTTGGGTATATTCTACATATATCCAAAGAAGACAAGAAATTGAATGAAAGATATATAAGAACTTTGGTGCACCATTTCTACTAAAACGAACTAAAATACACATGGGACTTATATCTAAATCTGAACCGTTTTTCACGAAACTTAGCACACATCATTATAGAGTCAATCCAGTACGCTATGCAAATCGAAAAATATATAGGGACTTTGGTACACCATTTACATTAAATCGGACGAAAATATATATGCGAGCAATATCTAAATCCGAACCGATTTCCACGAAACTTAGTATACATTACTGTAGACTTAATTTAATATGCTATGCCAAATTTCGTGCATACCGAACGATATTTAGGGACTCTGGGGCAGCATTTACATTAAATCGAAAGGAAAAATATATGGGAGCTATATCTAAACCTGAACGGATTTTCGCGAATCTTAACACACATCATTCCAGACTTTATTCAGTACGCTACGCCAAATTTCTTGTAAATCGAAGGGTATATAGGGACATTGGTGCACCATTTACCTTTAATCGGACGAAAGTATATATGGGAGCTATAACTGAATCTGAACCTATTTTCTCGATACTTGGCACACATCATTCTGGACCTAAGTCAGTTATCTATGCCAAATTTCGTGCAAATCGAAAGTTATATAGAGACTATGGTACACCATTTACCTTAAATCGGACGAAAATATATATGGGAGCTATATCTAAATCTGAACCAATTTTTTCCCAATTTCAATAGGGTTCGTCCTTGGGCAAAATAAGTGACTTGTTCCAAATTTCATCCAAATCGGATCATAAATGCGACCTGTACTTTGTTAACAAAAATACATGGACGGGCGGACAGACGGAGATGCATAAATCGACTCAGAAAGTGGTTCTACACATATTCTCAAAAGTAACCATGTGTCTATCTCGTTTCCTTTTACCTGTTACAAACATATGCACAATGACATTATAACCTGTACCACAGGGTATAAAAATTGGAACCACAGTTCCTATTTTTTCTATAGAAAAAGTTTTTGGAACCTCAGTTCTTGTATTTTTTTTATAGAAAAAAATTTGATACCCATGTTCCTATTTTTTTATAAAAAAATTGGAATCACTTTCTGAGTCGATTTATGTATGTCCGCCCGTCTGTCCGTCTGTAGATGTTAAATTGTAAACAAAGTACAGGTCGCATTTATGATCCGACTTTACTACTTTCCTTACTGGTTTTTAAAGAAAAGGGGGAGAACCTCAGTTCCAATATTTTCCTATAGAAAGAAATCTAGATCTGTTCTTATTTTTTAAAACAAAAAAGTTTCAGGATTGTCAGTTCCGGTTTTCGATAGAAAAAATTCCTGGAACTACAATTTTTTTTTATATAAAATTCCTGGGTCCTCAGTTTGCTACAGAAACAAATTACTGGAATCTGTTTTTTCTAAAAAAGATTCTCTCTTATTCTTTATCTGTTTTTTTCCTAAGAAAAAATTCCTGGAACCTCTGTTCCTGTATAGAAAACTAATTAAACTAATTCTATTGAAAAAAATCCCCATATTAATTTCTATTTCACCCCCATATTATAAACATTGGCTAAATTTTTTTGTCTTCAGAATGATATCAGAAGTGTTGTAATAACATTTAAACATTAACTTTCCGCCATTCTACATGCATAAATTCTATTTATGCATTTCACCTCATCTAAAAGATATAAATTATTTTATATGTACGAATGTGTTGTTGTTTTCATTACAAACTGAACAATACACACTGTCGCCATAAATATTCCATTATGAATTTGTACAACATTTCACAATATTCCCATACATATATTCATCCACCCATAGTTGCCCAGCAACAAACTTCCAAACCTCAACCTGAACATAAGTAATTCATTTGGGCGAACACACACTCACACACACACGCAAATATTCATAAATTGTAAATTTACGAACAACACGCATAGTCACTTTGGAATTCATTCATCTACAGTAACAAACAACAACAACACCAACACCAACACCAACAATGAATGTTTGATGTCACACTATTTCAGGCAGTTCCTTCGCTATTCTAGGTCTTCTCACTGCTCCTGCTGCTGGTTATCACCTTTGTAAACATAAACTTTATGTATGACATGACATACACACACACACACGCACCGACATACATGCATACACACACATCGATACATACCTCTATTATGTTGTTGTCCGGACATCCATTCTCAGAAAATTCCACATCATGCAATTCCAAGAGGATGTTATGGCCAAATGGTGCCACTAGATGCTGTGTGAAGTCGACATTTTCTGGCATATCGTGCGGATAGTTGAGCTGATAAAGATGACCGGTGTCATTGGTGGTCAACTTGATGACGCGTTCACGCTTTTCCATTTGACCAACTGCAAATGAAAGAAAAAAGAAGTTGAATAAAGTCACAACAACAACAACAACATCGGCAACAAAAAGAGGAGGAGAATATGGAAGAAACGTTTTTCAACATGAAGTGGTGATAAATTTGCGCGCATGAATTATTAATGGTCCTTGGAATGTGAAAAAAAACGGAACTTGAAGGGTAAACTTTGAATTTAAGGTAGTAATGAAATGCATGTTTAAACATGAAATATAAATATGTACATACATATGAACATATATGCAATATTTTTAAGGACTACAAACGTAGATTTTAAATGACAAGGATTATCAGCTCTAAAGGCGAGGACATGTAATCTAAAATTTTAACAAGGACTATCAGCTATTGAGGCGTGGATTTTTAAAGAATATTCTAACAAGGACATTCTGTCTAAAAGGCGTGGATTTTTAAAGAATATTCTAACAAGGACATTCTGTCTAAAAGGCGTGGATTTTTAAAGAATATTCTAACAAGGACATTCTGTCTAAAAGGCGTGGATTTTTAAAGAATATTCTAACAAGGACATTCTGTCTAAAAGGCGTGGATTTTTAAAGAATATTCTAACAAGGACATTCTGTCTAAAAGGCGTGGATTTTTAAAGAATATTCTAACAAGGACATTCTGTCTAAAAGGCGTGGATTTTTAAAGAATATTCTAACAAGGACATTCTGTCTAAAAGGCGTGGATTTTTAAAGAATATTCTAACAAGGACATTCTGTCTAAAAGGCGTGGATTTTTAAAAATATTTTTTTCGAGCATATCTAAAAGGCGTGGATTTTTAAAAATATTTTTTTCGAGCATATCTAGAAGGCGTGGATTTTTAAAAATATTTTAACGAGGACATTCTGTCTAAAAGGCGTGGATTTTTAAAGAATATTCTAACAAGGACATTCTGTCTAAAAGGCGTGGATTTTTAAAGAATATTCTAACAAGGACATTCTGTCTAAAAGGCGTGGATTTTTAAAGAATATTCTAACAAGGACATTCTGTCTAAAAGGCGTGGATTTTTAAAAAATATTTTAACAAGGACATTCAGTCTAAAAGGCGTGGATTTTCAAAGAATATTTTAACAAGGACATTCTGTCTAAAAGGCGTGGATTTTTAAAGAATTTTCTTACAAGGACATACTGTCTAAAAGGCGTGGATTTTTAAAGAATATTCTAAAAAGGACATTCTGTCTAAAAGGCGTGGAGTTTTAAAGAATATTCTAACAAGGACATTCTGTCTAAAAGTCGTGGATTTTTAAAGAATATTCTAACAAGGACATTCTGTCTAAAAGGCGTGGAGTTTTAAAGAATATTTTCACAAGGACATTCTGTCCAAAAGGCGTGGATTTTTAAAGAATATTTTCACAAGGACATTCTGTCCAAAAGGCGTGGATTTTTAAAGAATATTTTCACAAGGACATTCTGTCTAAAAGGCGTGGATTTTTAAAGAATATTCTAACAAGGACATTCTGTCTAAAAGGCGTGGATTTTTACAGAATATTTTAACAAGGACATTCTGTCTAAAAGGCGTGGATTTTTACAGAATATTTTAACAAGGACATTCGGTCTAAAAGTCGTGGATTTTCACAAGGACCTTCGGTCTAAAAGTCGCGGATTTTTACAGAATATTTTCACAATGACATGCAGTCTTATAAGCTGGGAGATTTAAATTTGTAATTTTTTCAAGAGTATTTATTCATATACAACTTACCCGTGTGATATATCGCCTGAAATCCTCTCCCTCGCGGATGTTGTCCCGTACGAAATTGTACCCGCAACTGCTCCCGCAAGCTAACAAACATTCCATCGTTTACATGATCAGCATTTTGAAACGGGCGAAAGACACCATTACCTAAGTCCACTTCCAACATTGCATCCTGCAGGAAATCGTATTCCTTGATTTCCAACCACACTCGCTTGCCCAACGGCGCTTGTATAACAAAGGCACAATTAAGATTGTTCAGCAAAAAATACGGATAATTTGGACTCGATATGGTACCCTCACGTGAGGTGAGCGTACGCAACGGGCAACCGGAAACATCGATTGCTTTCCAGATGGCAGCAAACCCCATACTCGCCATCGAATAGTCACTGTGAAAGTTCAACATGATTTCATTGCCACTGGCTACAAAGTCAAATTTGGACATATTCGAATCGTGGGTACCACACCAGCGTACATAGGGCAGAAAGGTTTGGGCATTGTCTGTTGTTGGAGCCGACATATCCCCGACTATTGTGCTACGTCGTTGACGGCGACCAAAGGCGCCATTGTTATTATTGCTGTGCTTTTTTATTGCTTTCCGTTTATGACGAAGAGGTAGATGAAAAAAATTCGCCGCATGATGCATTCGCTGTTGGTTGACATTCGTCTTTTTACGAGTTATGCGATGTTTTTTCCTGTTGTCTCGGTCAGCGGAGATGTCATTGCTATTGAAAGGATTTTTTGACACTTTTCGTGAATTTCCTTTTGCATGGAGCCTGTCAGTATTTCGCTGGTGAAATTGTACTGCCTTCTGTCCATGCTGAGTTAGTTTGCTTTCTGCATGGCCTCCATAATAAAATTGGTTGTGTCCTTGCAGTTTGGCAGTGTATCCTTTTGTGTGAATGCTTTTTCCAATGCTTCTTCGTAATCTTCGTTTATCGCGTTGCTGCTGTTGTATTCTCTTATCATTCCTTAGTGTGGTTTCATTATCGACACCATTGTAGTCATCATCACCACTGGTCATCTCACCACTATTATTATCCTCATTGGCATCCTCAAGAGCAGTGGTTGTTATATCATCAGTGTCTGTATTAGCGGCAACAACATCACCACCACCTCCATTGGGAATAAAATCACCATCCGCAGCAGCATCTTCATCGTCATCGCCAACTTGACCATTGTTGCCTTTGTTGTCGCCTTCGTAAGCTGCAAATTGTTCGTGTGACATTAACATGGCCATTGGCACGGTATTGGCACCCGGTTCCAACTGTATTTTCGATACAATGTCATAATCCTGTATGCTTACGAAGTCGTAAAGGCATTCATCTTGCGACTCTAAATCGATTTTTTGAAATTGAACAATAATCCGGGTACGCTCCGGTGCTTTTATATGCACCCAATAGTTTATATTCAAGGGATAGGTATTCGGATAGGCTGAAATTGAGAAGAGGCACACATACACACAAAATGATAAATTAGTGGATTATACATTTAATGAAAGTAGAGAGAAAGAGAGAGGACATATCGATTACATGTGTACATAATGATTTTAAAAAGGCTATCCTCTCTAAAAGAGGATTTTGAAGAATTGTGCAAAAAGAATTATCAGGTCTAAAAGGACCTATTTTTAAAGGATATTTCAACAAGGAATATTAGCTCTAGAGGCGTGGATTTTTAAAGGATATTTCAACAAGGAATATTGCTCTAGAGGCGTGGATTTTTAAAGGATATTTCAACAAGGAATATTAGCTCTAGAGGCGTGGATTTTTAAAAGCATATTTCAACACGGAATATTAGCTCTAGAGGCGTGGATTTTTAAAAGGATATTTCAACAAGGAATATCAGCTCTAGAGGCGTGGATTTTTAAAAGGATATTTCAACAAGGAATATTAGCTCTTGAGGCGTGGATTTTTAAAAGGATATTTCAACAAGGAATATCAGCTCTAGAGGCGTGGATTTTTAAAAGGATATTTCAACAAGGAATATTAGCTCTAGAGGCGTGGATTTTTAAAAGGATATTTCAACAAGGAATATTAGCTCTGGAGGCGTGGATTTTTAAAAGGATATTTCAACAAGGAATATTAGCTCTAGAGGCGTGGATTTTTAAAAGGATATTTCAACAAGGAATATTAGCTCTAGAGGCGTGGATTTTTAAAAGGATATTTCAACAAGGAATATTAGCTCTAGAGGCGTGGATTTTTAAAAGGATATTTCAACAAGGAATATTAGCTCAACAAGGAATATTAGCTCTAGAGGCGTGGATTTTTAAAGGATATTAGCTCAACAAGGAATATTAGCTCTAGAGGCGTGGATTTTTAAAGGATATTTCAACAAGGAATATTAGCTCTAGAGGCGTGGATTTTTAAAGGATTTTTCAACAAGGAATATTAGCTCTAGAGGCGTGGATTTTTAAAAGGATATTTCAACAAGGAATATTAGCTCTAGAGGCGTGGATTTTTAAAGGATATTTCAACAAGGAATATTAGCTCTAGAGGCGTGGATTTTTAAAAGGATATTTCAACAAGGAATATTAGCTCAACAAGGAATATTAGCTTTAGAGGCGTGGATTTTTAAAAGGATATTTCAACAAGGAATATTAGCTCTAGAGGCGTGGATTTTTAAAAGGATATTTCAACAAGGAATATTAGCTCTAGAGGCGCGGATTTTTAAAAGGATATTTCAACAAGGAATATTAGCTCTACAGGCGTGGATTTTTAAAAGGATATTTCAACAAGGAAAATTAGCTCTACAGGCGTGGATTTTTAAAGGATATTTCAACAAGGAAAATTAGCTCTACAGGCGTGGATTTTTAAAGGATATTTCAACAAGGAATATTAGCTCTACAGGCGTGGATTTTTAAAAGGATATTTCAACAAGGAAAATTAGCTCTACAGGCGTGGATTTTTAAAGGATATTTCAACAAGGAAAATTAGCTCTACAGGCGTGGATTTTTAAAGGATATTTCAACAAGGAATATTAGCTCTACAGGCGTGGATTTTTAAAAGGATATTTCAACAAGGAAAATTAGCTCTACAGGCGTGGATTTTTAAAGGATATTTTCTCAACGACAATCAAGACTAATGGCGTGGATTTTTAAAGGATATTTTCAACAAGGACAATTAGACTACAGGCGTGGATTTTTAAAGGATATTTCAACAAGGAAAATTAGCTCTACAGGCGTGGATTTTTAAAGGATATTTCAACAAGGAAAATTAGCTCTACAGGCGTGGATTTTTAAAGGATATTTCAACAAGGAAAATTAGCTCTACAGGCGTGGATTTTTAAAGGATATTTCAACAAGGAATATTAGCTCTACAGGCGTGGATTTTTAAAGGATATTTCAACAAGGAATATTATTCCTTGTAATTCGAAATGTTTTCTCCACTTGAATGTAACATTTGTCAATCTGTGAAAATAATCAAAACCAAAACTGTATGCATTAACGTCATTGTTGTCATTTCCAAATCCTAAATATCCTTCATCCCAATGTGGTCATTTAACAAAACCCACATTTTAGATAAAATCAACATCGCATTTTGTCCAAACAACTACAGACAAACACAGAGGCTGTGCAATACAGAGGCTATGCATTAGAGGATTTAGTATTTATATTGAAATAGCAATGAGGTTAAATTCAAAAGCATACATACACATACGTATGTTTAGATATGTGTCTGTATGTCTGACCTTCCAACATAAAATCAATCACAATACACACATATACGAAGAGACAGGTTACGTGATTTGTGGTTTAGTGTCCGTCCGTCTGTATGGAGGTAATCCATCTTTAGGAAATGCCATTGACACACAGCACTATCAGCACTATATAAGCTTTTTAAGGTCTATGTGTGTGTTTGTGGAAAATAAATATATGAACTTACCTGGTGACACAAGACGTCCTTCCGTTCCAGTTATTGTGAAATTGCTGAAAGCCAAACTTCCAAACGGTTCCTTCGGTTTCTTGCACACATAGCCACCAACTTTACTACATTTTTGTGATTGCCAATACAGACCGGACGGCAGCATTGGTGTGGGTGACATTTTCCATTGTAAGCCCAAGCACATTGCATCAGTTGGCAGGCTATCGAACTGACCCTGACCAGGTAGCCAACCCTGTGGAAAAATAATGAAACAAGAAAAAACGTGAAAAAATTACAACATCGAAATATTTTTGTATGTAGAGGAGATCACGTTATATAAGTACATTCGTGTTTGACCACCAATACAAGGCCACGCCTTGTATTTTTTTAAAATATTTTTTAAACACCAATGCAAGGTGTGATATTTTAAAGAATATTTTTCTAAGGACAAACAAGGCGCAGATTTTTTAAAGAATATTTTTCTAAGAACCAACAAGGTGCAGATTTTTTAAAGAATATTTTTCTAAGGACCAACACGGCGCAGATTTTTTAAAGAATATTTTTCTAAGGACCAACAAGGCGCAGATTTTTCTAAGGACCATCAAGGCGTAGATTTTTTAAAAAATATTTTTCTAAGAATTTTTTAAATATATTTTTTAAAGAAATTTTAAAGAAAAAAAGTCGTGGATTTTAAAGAATTTTTAAACCATATTTTTCAAGGACCAAGCGGTTTTTGTTAGGAATATTTTTCAAGGACCAACAAAAGCCGTGTATTTTTTAAGGAATATTTTTCAAGGACCAACAAAAGTCATGGATTTTTTAAGGAATATTTTCCCAACAAAAGATTTTTTTAAGAAAAGAGGGACTATAATGGAACCATGTTCGACTTTTAGGGAGTTTTTCAAAAAAATGGGGACCAAAACCCAGTTTTTTGACTATTTCTCCAAAATGGTTTGCGATAATCATATTACCACTCAATGGAAAGGTATTTTTATAACCTTTAAAATGTTACCCATGTTATATCAACCGGATCCGTAGAACCGGATGTACCCGGGTAACCGGGTACGTCCCAAAAAAAAAATTATATCCCCATAATAAGGGTAAAAATACATACCTCTGGAAAATTGTTCAGAAAAATCTGATCGTTTTTACTAAACTAGAGTTAAGCCGAATATTTTGTCAAGGACCGACAAAAGGCATGGATTTTGTAAGGAATATTTTTCAGGGACCAACAAGGCGTGGATTTTTTAAAGAATATTTTTTTAAGGACCATCGAGGTATGGATTTTTTATAGAATATTTTTCTGAGGACCAACGAGGCGTGGATTTTTTAAAGAATATTTTTTATAGGACCAACGAGGCGTGGATTTTTTATAGAATATTTTTCTTAGGACCACCAAGGACGTGGATTTTTTAAGAACATTTTTCTAAGTACCCTCACAGTCGTGGATTTTTTGCAGATTATTTTTCTAAGGACCTTCACAGACGTGGATTTTTTACAGATTATTTTTCTTAGGACCACCACGGAAGTGGATTTTTTAAAGAAAATTTTTCTAAGGACCCTCACAGTCGTGGATTTTTTACAGATTATTTTTCTAAGGACCCTCACAGACGTGGACTTTTTACAGATTATTTTTCTAAGGACCCTCACAGTCGTGGATTTTTTACAGATTATTTTTATAAGGACCCTCACAGACGTGGATTTTTTACAGATTATTTTTCTAAGGACCCTCACAGACGTGGATTTTTTACAGATTATTTTTCTAAGGACCCTCACAGACGTGGATTTTTTACAGATTATTTTTTTAAGGACCCTCACAGACGTGGATTTTTTACAGATTATTTTTTTAAGGACCCTCACAGACGTGGATTTTTTACAGATTATTTTTCTAACTTCCAACAAGGCTTGGATTTCAAGGACCAACAAAAGTCGTCGATTTTGTAAGGAATATTGAATAAGTTCGCGCCACGTCGTTGATTTGTTTAAAGATTATATTTCCCACCTTTAATTAATAAATTCTAAAAATGGAAATTTTTGACCACAGGGATTTTACAAATCAAAAATTTAGCCACATTGTCGTTCAATATTTAAGTTTTCATATTCTTTATTCGATTTTATTACTTTTAGTTTCGAGTTCATTTAAATGTAATCGATAGCAGAACTTACCTGAAATGTCATCGCTGTGTCATCCGTCCATTCGAATTGGCGATTTTTCTCCAATTCGGCACCCAACCAATAAATCAATTGTGGTGAGTAATCGATTTGATTGCGGATATTGGATGTGATAAATCTAAATTTGTTAGCAAGGCATATTTTAGAGGTCATCAAACACACACAAACATACGTAGGCATTGCAACGTTTACACGGAGGAATGAAAAAAAAAATATGAAAGAGAAAAAGACAGTAAAAATTTGGTTATTATGAAATATATTTTGTGATAAAACATGATTTAAACTCAGTAGGAACGATATTTTAATTTGTAGTTGTATTTATTTCCTCTTAAAACTATTCACGATTTGTTGTTTAACAATCAAATTTACTGCCCATATCCCAGCTCTATTCCACATGTGTATCATAAAAATCCACTTCAATTTCAAAGTGATTTCGAAGACGAAAAACAAAACTGTAGTTCATTTCATTGCATCACTCACCTGTGTTCATCTGCCGACGACACCGAGGTCAACGAGGCACCCATAGCTCGACACACCTGCTGGGCTGTATTCCAATCAACTTCCGGATATGAAACAAATAAATAACACGAACCATTGTACGGTTTCAAGCGTTCATTGGAACATTCAGATGCAGCTGCAAATACACACAATAAATAAACCATATGGAAAATCGAAAAACAATCGAAATAGGGAACATTTTATACGTCAAACAAGAAATCCAGGTTTTTTTATTATTCCTATTGCGAATTCTCAAACACTATGCGGATTATATTGCGGTATGGAAATATATAGTTTTTTTTTGTTAGCATTTCTATAAGCTATATATTATATATTATGTAAGAACTACAAGAAAGTGCAGAAGTTAAAAATGCAACATGCTAAAGTATTACATTTATTAAATATACACACATACATATATACACAAAGAAGAAAATAATAGGGTTCACATGGATATGTTATATAAAAGAGATTGTGAATAAGTCAGTACGCAACATTGAAAGAAAACGGTCCTCTATTGGGTGTAGGAGGATGTGTCAACATTTATAGAAAGATATTCTAGACTTATATAAAAAATCGTCTGTCCTTCTTGTATAAGATATTGTGGATTTGTTTTTTAGAGAATATCTTCTTTCTATAAAAAGATCTCTCTTCTTTTATTTTCATAAAAGATCAAAAGATCTCTCTTCTATGAAGAATCCGACCTTCTCCTCTTCATAGAAGACAATAAGGTATTGATATTAAGACCAAGAGGTATTGTTCATAGAAGACTTGAAGGCATTTTTCATAGAAGATCTGAATGTCTTCTTTATAGAAAATCGGAAAATCTTCTTCATAGAAGTACAGAAGGTCTTATTCATAGAGGAGCAGAAGATTTTCTCCATAGAAGACCAGAAGGCCTTTCTTTAGAAAATCGGAAAGTCGTCGTCATAGGGACCAGAAGGACTTATTTATAGAAGATTGGAAAATCTTCTTCGTAGTGGATCCACATGTCTTCATAGAGGACCAGAAGGTATTCTTCATAGATAACGAACACTTCTTATATGTCTTTTTTTAGAAAAAATCTGTTTTTCTTGGCTTTTTCATAGAAGACCAAAAGATTTTTTTCATAGAAGACCAATAAGTATTCATCATAGAAGACCTGAATGTATTTTTCATTGAATACCAGAATGTCTTCTTTATAGATAATCGGAAAGTCTTCTTCACAGTGGTCCAGAAGGTCTTCCTTTAGAAGGGCAGAAAGTTTATTTATGGAAGATCAGAAGTATTTATTAATTAATACCAGCAGATCTTCATATGTAAGTCCAGTATGATTTCCTGAGGACCAGGAATATTTCCTTGTCGATGGCCAGAAAGGTATTCGTGTACTACTTACTTACATAGCATACCACGTGGTCTTCTTTTAGCCCTGTTCTGGATACAGGGAACATAACTCAATGATACCGTACTCGTCCACATGTTGTGGATAATGTAAAGCCCAATAACATTCATTGGGTAGCTGTGAATCTACATATGCCATCGCGACCAGTCAGCGGGGAAGAGTTTCGGAAGAAATTGTCGCCTTTACTAATTAATAACGAAATTATTTGGAAGTTCTTAGGGAACTTAGGGAACATGATGTTGCAGTCAGGGATTTCTTGATCGAATGATCTAAAGGTGCCGCTAGTTAACCCAACATCGGATCTTTAGTAACCAGAGCACAAAATAGAAAATCATACCAGGGCCTTCCTATCAATCAGGGCCTTCAAGGAGGTCCCTGAAATCCTTAACACCATATGCCATTGGGAAAACCGACATAAGTATGTCCATGTCGGCTAGAAGGAGATCCCATAAAAAGGCATCTAATGTGGCTGCAATTCCGGGGACCAAACCTCAAATTTGAAAATAAGGTTACTGTTGGAGTGTAGGATCGATGTAGTTTTGGAAATTCATACTTATATGTAGTAAATTTGGTGCAATTGGAATTTTGGGTAAACTGACAGAGCTGAGATCCTCAAATTTGGAGTAAGGATCACTGTTGGGGTGTAGGATTGGGCTATGTGGAAAGTTTTGGAAATTTGTACTAATGTGTGGTGCCCAGTTTGGATTTGGATGAACGATAGAGCTGGAATCTTGATATCGTCAGCGCCATCAATTGAATTACATGATTCAAATATGTAATTGCAAAAATTTAATGTGTCTTTTGATGTAATGTTTCATATCTTTTGATCTATAAAATTTAGTTGAATAATATGAATGTCATATGAAAGGTGGAAATATGACCTTTCTTGCACAACCTAATATTTGTAACAGCCGGAGTTTGTATAAAGGATATATGTTTCGTTCCTTGGTTGGCTTTCCCTGCGTGCTGGCTTTTTGCGCGGCTAAGCTTCACCGGATTAGGGTTGGTTCTTGCCATCCACAGGGCTGAGCGATCAATAAATCAGATCGTACGGGGATTTTGACAAATAGAAGACAGTTTTTTTTGAAGCCCGAAATATTCCCAACATGAAAAAGAGAAAAGAAGAAGGAATATTTAGATAAAAAGAAAAAGAAACGAACAATTTTAGTTAAAGAACCTAACCAATAAATACGAAAACAGGTATTACCCGACGTCTAACCTGCTGAGGAACTTCCCACCTACCGAGATTCTTTCTCACCATAGCATCTTCGTCCCCAAAACTTAGCATTACTTTCGTTGACTTACCGCATTCCTACCACCTTACAAGACCTTTTACTCCAAATTCATTTTTTTCAGAGAATCAAATTATTGATAAATTATCTTTCTCGTGCTTGCTGTCTCAATTATAGAGCAATCGTTTTCAAATTCGTGTGTACATTCGGTAAGTAATTCGTAGCAACTTTCTTTTTGGATAAATTCCAACTCAATTTATTTTAAATATGTTTTCTTTCAAGATGTTTGTTATAAAAATTAACCAAGGAAGGCAAAGCCTTCAAAAGTGAAGCCTGTCGAGATCTTGTGGTCCCTACCCTGGACTGAGCTCAACCCCGAGTTTCTTGTCAAAATGGAATCCAGGTAACCACTAACAAATTTATTTAATAACAACACACTTTATCTCTTTCTAGAATTATTTTGCGTGGAATTTACTAATAATCTTAGCTGAAGGTCTCTGTCGTTGCAGTAATTTAACGGCTTTGTCAAAATATCGAGGCACACCGGACTGGTCATTCCATACAATGCTGATTCTCTCTCCTTGGACTGGTGGTGCGATATTGTTCTATACCTAATTCATTAAGCTGTGCCAAATTTCGTGCAAATCGAATGATATATAGGGACTTTGGTGCACCATTTACATAAAATCGGACGAAATATATATAGGAGCTATATCTAAATCTGAACCGATTTTTCCTCAAGTGCCGATTTCGATTTGTTCATCTTAACATTTTATCAACCCTATTTAAAATCCGAAGATGGCGGTCAACATCTTCTGGTACCTCTCAACATATGATCAGTTGTTTTATAAAAATATATACCTCACATAATGCGAAATAAAACATGAGTATCATTCCATAGACCTCCGCAAACCATAGGCTGAGGGTATATATCTGTTGGCAACACCGACAGACACTTTATTCATTTATTTTAAAATGTATCTTCATTAAAGCCAATTTGATCAACTCTGACGTGAAATTCCATAATCCACAATATATTACAACGACCTTTTACATAAAAACGTTAAAACCAATTGTGTTAAAATAAAAGATAGATATCTTAAAATCCCAGTGTTACTGTCCTTATTCCAAAAATAAATAAAGTAGCTGCAATACGACACAATTACCACTAGTAATCCATTCTACAAGGACATACACGTTGTGTCGTTTTAACCTGTGCTGGGAATCGAAAAGTGTGCATGCATGAATGTATGTTGTTGTTTCAACATAAATGACATACAACAACTGGTCGGTTTCCCATGTATTTTTTTTCATTAATTCCATTAAATTATTGATTATTATTCTTTATGCTCTTATGCTTATCGTCAATGTTGTTGTTCATCTGTCCATTGTTTGCCTTTACATAAATATTGATTTATTTTAATCATTTTTTTTCTGTTTGAATTCCAAATCAACAACTTAAATATGTAAAATACTGATGTAATTACATGTGCATACATACAAACATACAACCACTTAAATAAATATAATAACAATTAATCAATAAATAAAATGCTATTTAATACTATTTGCATTACTGTTTCATAGGAGTAGTATGGAAATGTTATAAATGTAAATATAATTATTGCAAAAATATGTATGTATGAACATGCAGTTGGTCATATGTAGAAATTATGCTTTACAAAAAAAAAACATCAAATTGGTAATTATGCAGTATGAATTAATTTGCAGATACCTACTGTATCCATGATGGGGAGAGTTTTTTTTTTTCTAGGAAACAACTTAACAAATTTTGCAATGAAGTTCTTTTTTTTTTGGATGATGGTTGTAAAGAATCACAACAAGGACCATTACGGGTGTGGATTTGTTAAAGAATATTTTTCTAAGGACCACCAAGGCGTGGATTTTTTAAAGAATATTTGTCTACGGACCAACAAGGAGGCGTGGATTTTTTAAACAATATTTTTCTAAGGACCAACAAGGAGGCGTGGATTTTTTAAACAATATTTTTCTAAGGACCAACAAGGAGGCGTGGATTTTTTAAAGAATATTTTTCTAAGGATCAACAAGGCGTGGATTTTTTAAACAATATTTTTCTAAGGACCAATACAGGCGTGGATTTGTTAAAGAATATTTTTCTAAGGACCAATACAGGCGTGGATTTGTTAAAGAATATTTTTCTAAGGACCAATACAGGCGTGGATTTGTTAAAGAATATTTTTCTAAGGACCAATACAGGCGTGGATTTGTTAAAGAATATTTTTCTAAGGGCCAATATTTTTCTAAGGACCAACAAGGTGTGGATTTTTTAAACAATATTTTTCTAAGGACCAACAAGGTGTGGATTTTTTAAACAATATTTTTCTAAGGACCAATACAGGCGTGGATTTTTTAAAGAATATTTTTTTAAGGACCAACACAGGCGTGAATTTGTTAAAGAATATTTTTCTAAGGACCAATACAGGCGTGGATTTGTTAAAGAATATTTTTCTAAGGACCAATACAGGCGTGGATTTGTTAAAGAATATTTTTCTAAGGACCAACCTAAGGTTAAGGCCCAATACAGGCGTGGTTTTGTTAAGGTCCAATACAGGCGTGGATTTGTTAAGGTCCAATACAGGCGTGAATTTTTTAAAGAATATTTTTCTAAGGACCAACCTAAGGTTAAGGTCCAATACAGGCGTGGTTTTGTTAAGGTCCAATACAGGCGTGGATTTGTTAAGGTCCAATACAGGCGTGGATTTTTTAAAGAATATTTTTCTGTGGACCAAAACAGGTGCGGAGTTTTTGAAGAATATTTTTCTAAGGACCATTACAGGAGTGGGTTTTTTAAACAATATTTTTCTAAGGACCATTACAGGAGTGGGTTTTTTATACAATATTTTTCTAAAGACCATTACAGGAGTGGGTATTTTAAAGAATATTTTTCTACGGACATGGGATCAATGATTTTTTGGCGAGGAATATTACGATGGGTGGAATTAGAGAAATGTTCAATTAACTGCTAATTTTAGCTTGACGGCGTATTTTCGGCTACCAAAAGATGCCGTTGTGTACTAGGGATAAGTAAATCGACTTTCGACTAATCGATTAATCGACTTTTTGTATTGAAAAGTCTAAAAGTCGAAGTCGACTTTTGATCTATAAGAAAATCGTAAAGTCGACTATACAAGATCAACTTTCGATTTTCTCCATAAATATTTGTTTTTTATCACAAAGCTCAAATTGCCCAAAAATTTCACTTTCCGGAACTTTGCATTATCTGTTCACAATAATTCAAATAAAAAAAAACAAATTTTAGTCGATTTTGCCGAAGTCAGTAAAAGTCGAAAATCGATTTTGAACAGTTTTGACAAAATCGAACGATCGAAAAGTCGACTTTTTAGTCAAAGGCAAAAATCGAAAAGTCTAAAAATCGACTTTTTGGTGAGAGGCACAAATCGAAAAGTCTAAAAGTCGACTTTTGCTCTCGACTACGTATCCCTATTGTGTACTTAGTTGATGCCTTAAATCCTGCTTTCCGAAAAGCCCGGTGGTCAACAGCAATTCTTCCTCTCTTAAAAGTGTGTGCAGCTCTGAGGTTTTTGCGGAGGGAAGATTTCAAGAGTCCCATAGCAATGACTTCAACCTTGGCATGGCTAAACCCACAATGTCGGTGGTTTTGGCCGAGGTTGTCCGGCCAACAGAGGAGGAAAAAGGGAAGAATAAAATTTGTTTTCATTCCAAAACAAAGTTCCAGGGTGTTTTTGGATGAAGAAGATGTTCGCCACTCTCTATCATTCATTTGGAATGCGTGTTGATGGGTCATAGCAGTAAAGGTCTTCTGAAATGGCCTTCCACACATCATCGATAGTGGCGTTGGTACGCACGTCGCGTGCTACGTTTGGGTGAGCTTCCATCCGGGCAATTAAGGCCTCAAATTGTTCTTTTGTAGTAATATTAACCATTATGGGAAGCCTACAAATTTCAGTTAAACTAAACAGCAACCAGAAATAAATGGTTGCCGAAAATTTCTATTTGAAACAACTGAAGTTGACAACAGTTGCCATCCATAATTTAAATTTGGCAACGCAACTAAACTATGGTTACCATCCGTAATTGACCCATAAAAGACATTTTTGAACCACAGTTGACTCCTCTTTACTGTAAGTCGCTTAACGGAAAAATATCGGATAAGTGAAATAGATTTCCTGCATCATTTCATTTTAGATTAGTCGCCCACAATTTACTCCGGATAAGTGAAACTTCGCATAACTGAAAATATCGGATAACTGAAATAACTTTTGGAGTCAAATATTGCAATTTCCTTTGAAATCACTCCGCATTACTGAAAGTCATGAGGGTGAAATATAATTACGAATTAGTTTGCAAAGTCCACCCTAATAGATATTTTTCTGCAATTATATTTTTCTGCAACTACATATAAATTTGACGTCGAAGAACGTTAAGTTTATCCGCCCAACTCGAAAGGAACTCAAAAACAGCGTTCCACATTTATACAAGAATCAAGGATGTATAAATATATGTTACAGAATGTACCGTTCATTGAGGAGGTTGTCCACTTGTAACTACTCTAAGTGATTATTTAAAGCCTTCACGAATAGATGATATAGGAATAATGTATAAATGTGAATCTATTATGAACAGATTTAGCAAGGAGGTATAAGAAATGAACATATCAACCTGTTTTAATTTCTATCTATATTCGTAAAACTCGAAAATATTGATTATTGAAATTTCTAAAACTGAAAAATTTTTCTCTTATGAGAAGTTCGGATAACTGAAAATATTTTCAGTTTACCGAACTCCGCTTAATTGAAAACATCGCATAACTGAAACAAACATCCAGATTTTTATACCCTACACAACTATGTTGTCAGGGTATTATAGCTTTGTGCAGCCCCAAAAGTTTGTAACGCCGCGAAATATTGGTCCTAGACCCACCTTTAAGTATACCGATCGTCACATCTCGACTAGCTGAGTCGATCTAGACATGTGTGTCCGTCCGTCCGTCTGTCCATTATAATTTGTAAACACGATACAGGCCACAGTTATGGACCAATCTTCACGAAATGTTGCATGTAGGATGGGTTCTGGCTAATGAAGACCCCTATTGTTTTTGGTAAAGATCGGTTAATATTTAGAGGATGAAATGTATCAAATACTAAATTTTTGTCAGTTTTTCTGGCCGCTCCAGGGGCCGCAGTTATGGTCCGAACATAGTGAAATTTTACATGGAGAAGGGGATCGGACCTAAGAATAAGCATGCCTGTTTGCTCCTGCTCCTGAAGGACATATACTCCTGAAGGACATATACTCGAGATGTTGATATTTTGTCCAAGATGAGTTGCTGACCTTCAAATTGATAACAATTATATGGCTGTATGTACTACGATGCGGGAGTTATACGTAATTAAGTAAAGGTGACTATGTGCATAGTAATACTATTACTCCAATAGAGGACGGAAATGTCGCGCTGATCGCTTTGAAATTGTACATGAAGTTCCGATTATGGTCAAGGACGACGCTTATAGTTTTCGGTGAAGTTGAGATTTCATTCAGGGGGTGCAATGAACCGAAAACTTTAATTTTCTCAGTGTGCTTTTCGTGGTAGTTGTGTAGGGTATCACATGGTCGGCCCCGTCCGACTATACTGCTCCGCTCACTGGTTTCCGTTTCAGTAAAGCGGAGTCGATTGTACCAACACCTTGGAGTAAAAAGGGCGGGTTAAAAAAATCGATACCACCATAATCGTGGATTAAATTTTCATAATTGATTTGAATTTTTCTGGATATGGAATATTGTTAAGACCTTTACAACCACCATCATTTATTCAGTAGTAATATAAATAGTTCAATGAAATGAAAATACTATTAAACCAAACATAAAAATCATTGCAAAAATACACACATAAAATTTTAACAAAACCGAACGAAAATTATAACAAGATTTTTTTTTGTCTCAACCCAAAAACAACTCAGAGATGTAAATTTAAAATTAAAACTTACCACGCAACAAATGACTTCCTGGATAGATTTTAGAGTTGCAATTTTAAGGTTAAAATTATAAGCATAAAATTGTTGTTGGTTTTGGCATTTTAAGGTAGTGACAGTGTGGAAAAATAGTAGTAGTTACAGTTGATTGGTACATTAGGGTTTGAAATAAAATTATTGGTTGTTTTTTTTTTGGTTGTTGTAAGAAGGTGGTTTTGTCAAGTAGTATTACAGTTGCAGTAGATTTTGTAGGATGGTGAGTTAAGTTTGGAAAATAAATACGTTTATATATGACAGGAATAGAGAAGTACAATAGAATAAAGTGAAAGAATATTAAAACAAATTATTTATAAAATAATTTCGAATATTTAAAATATGTTTTATTTTGAATTTAAGAAATATTCTAACTACTAAAACATTGTTTGAGTTTTTTACAATACATATAACAATTTATTGAAAATTATTTTGATGTAGATGATCGATGTAGGTAGGTGTTGCCGGTGATAGAAAACGCACGAATAATAGATATTTTGTAGATTTTCATATATAATAGAAGAACATTAATATATAATTGTGTATTTTGTTTTATTTAGTGTTGTTGATATATAATATTAATTGAGTTCATGTGGGTCTATATTTTCTTGAATCTTAAACAGAAAACCACAAAAGCGGATTTTGACCTCCAAATATACTACAAAGATGTTGATATTAGATGGGATATGCAAATACTATAAATCGATATTTGACCTTTCCCGAACCCTTCTTTAAGATTTGAACAAATCTAGGCGATATAGGCAATTTAGAACAGACGGCGAATTTACTTCCATTATACAAGTATCCGAGAAAAATATTATTATTTGTATCACGTTAGAATTTTTAGTTTCAGATTTTGCGGAAAACACATGCCGCTTCCATAATCAAATATCTTAATATATAAAAGAGTTTAGTGATAAGTGAGTGAATGACTTGCGTGGCGTGAGATAAAGCTTGGTTTTCGGGAATTCGAACTAGAAGGTACGAAAGGTACTTAAATATACTAAATATTTCCACATTTACCATGCCCTTTATATTAAGCCAACGAGAAGAACTAGAATTCTGCAATTTGGAATGTGGGTCACTGAAAATGGTAGAGAGCTCATTATATTGTTTACAAGCGTACAAAAGCATTTTGGTGAAAATTTTCCAGAAAAAAATTATTCGTGATGGAATTCAAGCGTGAAATCGCTCGTTACCGTGATACTGGTAGCATAGCCCGACATCCAGGAAGTGGACAAAAGAAAACACCAACATCAGCAGAAATGGTTCGAAAAGTAAAGAAGCGACCTGATCATTTCATTCGGGTAAGACTATAGTCGTTTGCGTACAATGGGACAAATCGATGTACATAAATTTAATCTCAATCATATACCCGCTGTAAACATTTGTTTTTTGTAATCACTATATTCAGTTTAACATCCTCTGCCAAATTTTGTGTAACCACAATTTACATAAAATCGAAGGAAATATATATAAGACCTATATCAAAATCTGAACCGATTGGGAGTTTGGTGCATCATTCACAAAAAATTGGACGAAACTATATATTGGAGCTATATCTAAATCTGAACCGATTTCAACAAAACTTCGCATAAATAAGTCTGGACCTAATTCACTACTCTGTGTAAAATTTTTTTCCAATCGGACAAATATTGGGAGTTTGGTGTATCATTTACCAAAAAATTGGACGAAACTATATATGGGAGCTATATCTAAATCTGAACCGATTTTAACAAAACTCCGCACATATAAGCATGGACCTGATTCAGTGCGCTGTGCAAAATTTTGTCCCAATCGGACAAATATTGGGAGTTTGGTGTATCATTCACCAAAAATCGGACGAAACTATATATTGGAGCTATATCTAAATCTGAACTGATTTTCTCCAATTTCAATAGGGTTCGTCCTTCGGCCAAATAAGTGACATGTATCAAATTTCATCCAAATCGGATCACCAATGCGACCTGTACTTTGTTAACAAAAATAAATGGACGGACGGACATGCGTAAATCGACTCAGAAAGTGATTCGATGCATATTCTCTATCTCCATTCCTTTGGCCTGTTACAAACGTATTCACAAGGACATAATACCCTGTACCACAGTGTGGTGAAGGGTATAAAAAGGGGGTTATATGGGGACTACCCCTAAAAGGGGGTGAATATTAATAATTGTTGGTATGGAGATTTGTAACCATATACGACTACAAAATACCTGATTACAGCGAATTCACTTGAAAAACGAGCTCAAGAACCTCAAAATACCGAAAATTTAGGGTACCCTTATATGGGGGCTATCAGAAAAAATGGACCTATATCCATAATTTTTAGTGGAGAGATTTTCTACTCAATAAGAACTCAAAGTACTAAAAAACCGCCAATTCGGTGAAAAAATGAGATCAAAACCTCCAAAATACTGCAAATTAGGGGAACCGTTATATGGCGGCTACCAGAAAAAGTGGACCTATATTTATAATTTTTAGTTTATATATTTGGCACCAAATAATAACCCAATGTACCAAATTTCAGTGAATTAGGTTGCAAAACACGCTCAAAAACCCCAAAACTCCGAAAATTGGGGGTACCTTATATGGGGATATACGAAAAAATTGACCAATATTTATAATTTTTAGATTTGCTAACCAATAAGACCTCAAAGTACTAAATTACGGTGAATTCGGCTGAAAAACGCACTCAAGAACTACAAACAATTGGGGGTACTCTTATATGGGAGCTATGGCTAAACGTGGACCGATATATCCCATCTTCGAACTTGACCTGCCTCAAGCGATTTTCACAAAATTGAACACACATCATTCTAGACTTAATTCAGTACGCTGTGCCAAATTTCGTGCAAATCGAAGGATATATATATAGGGACTTTGGTGCACCATTTACATAAAATCGGACGAAAATATATATGGGAGCTATATCTAAATCTGAACCGATTTTTCCCAATTTCAATAGGGTTCGTCCTTGGGCCAAATAAATGAGCTGTACCAAATTTCATCCAATACTAATCACTTTGTTTGCAATTTAACATGGACAGACAGACGGACGAACAGACATGCATAAATCGATTTAAAAAGGTATTCTAAGCATATTCTTAAAAGGAACATGTGTCCATCTCGTTTCCTTTTGCCTGTTACAAACAGATGAACAAAGACATAATACCCGTACCACAGTGTGGTGAAGGGTATAAAAATGTAAAAATTTTGGGAACTTAAGATTACATTAAGAGTGTAGGATCGATGTAGTTTTAGAAATTCTTTCTAATGGGCAACAAAAGTTGGTTCAATTTGGATTTGGGTGAATGTGGCTGGAATCCTAAGATTTGGAATTCTGATTACTGTTATGTACTGAATGCACTAAATTTGTAGTTGGAAACCTAGCATTTGGAATGTGGATCACAGACGGAGCGTTAAAAAAGCTAAATTTGTGAAATTAGAAGTACGATTGATATATGGAGATAGTCCTAAAAATGTGTACTTATGTGTTCGAAAAGTGCTGAATGGAATTAAATGTGAAACCTGTAGGTATTTGATAAAATATATAATTGAAATTCTAATCACTTTTTAATTTGTGGAAATAAGTGCTTATGTCATACACAGAGAACTAAATTTTTATTACAATTTAGTTTTCTTCATACACTCTGATATTAGATGTAGGAATAGAGGTGAAATATGGAATTATAGTATAACAAATTATACAGTTTATACAATTTCCACATTAAATATTATTAATTATGTTATATTCCCTTCCGAGTATCCGTAAGATAAAGGTCTTCAAAATTGTTTATATTCGGTTGCCAATCCATTGAAAAGAATCTGAATTTAAAATCCCGTATATTTCCGCAATGTAGCAAATTAATTAGATTTCCTCCTTGACCATTTTATTTAAGTTTTTTTTTTTTTTAATAACAACTTGTTCATATTCTATTATCTTGAAATTGTCTCAAAGCTTTGAAACCACTTTTATGTGAGAGTTCTTCAATTCAGAATATTTTAATTAATTAGAAGTTGTTGCTTTGTGTGTAATGACATTTTCCCATTAAATTCATTTATGTTTGTATATTAACCTTACAAATATTTGAGTGCAAGTATTCAACTGAGTAATATGAAATATTAATATGTAAATATGTTTAATATGCAGCAGTGAGTAACATAAATATATTCATGTAAATGCAAAAAATATATATTTTACATTACGATTCAGTAATTTTTTCGAAAGAATTGCAACAGATGTATGTATGTAACATAAATGAAATAACATATGTATATGTATGTATATAAGTTTAATAATAAATAAATGAATAAATGAGTAAATAATTGAATAATATGTTTATATAAAATAATATACATTTGTATATGAAATAAGTAATTTATAAATAAATAAAAAATGATGTTGAAAATTGTGCAAAAGAAAATTATGAAAATAGATTGGGGAAATTTAATATAACATGGAATAAGGAAATTTGACCACTAAAATTGATATTTCAATGTTTTATAACTACTTTGTATGGAATGGAAAAAATAAAATAAATTCTAAAAAAATACTATTAAAATAATGTGGATTGTAGCGCATTTCAATACTGTCATTTCAGAGGATTAAACTTAAGTGTCAGTCGGTGTTGTCAACCGAGATATAACCACAACCTATGACATATGTAGTATGAACTTATAGCATACCTTTGTATGCTATTTTGAGATTTTTTTATATTAAGGGATTTTTTTAAATGTTTAATTTTTTCGATTTTTATCATTATCAGCTGATCACTTGAGCACCTCAAAATGCCAACGCAACTAGAAAGAGAACTTATATGGCTTTGGTAAAGACTAGGATTATTGACTTCGTTTGAAAATTAGAAAAATGGCGTACTTAGAACCGACTTGATTATTAATTTTTGAGTTATTGTGGCCGCCAATCGTAAGAACATCGTTTGAAAAAAAAGAAATAGTGAACAGTATAGTCGGACGTGACCGACCATATTACACCCTCTAAAATATAACTTGCCGCGGATCTATATTCTGAGCCTGGCCAATACTTCGCGATATTTGCACACCTTTGACGGATTGTAGGTCAACAGCTCCACATTCTAACAATGGTACTTTTTCCAAATCTTGTTTTCCCGCCATAATAAATATGGTCACTTTAGGTTTTTATTGATTTGACACTCGGAATTTTGACCGACCAACATCTAAACCGCCGTTCTAAGTATTTGGTCAGATCCCCTTCACCGTGTAAAATATGTGTTCTGTTCTGTTCTAATGGCCTTTAGACCGACTACAAAATCTGACAAAATTGGATATACTATCAACTTTTCGGGTCTTCATTTTTAACACAAAAGCCTGGGCCCATTTGACCCGCTAAATATTGACCGATGTTCTTCAAAACTGTCATATATTTTCTATGGTCAAACCTTTCTCTCTGTGTAAAATTTCGTAGTATTTGGATCATAATTTTGGCGTCCAGGAAAACAGACAAAAGTAATGTTTTGGTCCACTTCACGCCCTAAATATTACGGGATCATCACTGAAAACTGTAGGGATGTATAACCCATCCTACATGCAAAATTTCATGTCGATTGGTCCATAACTGTTGCCTGTATCGGGCTTACAATTTATAATGGGCAGACGGACAAACATGGCTAGATCGACTCAGCTAGTCGAGATATCACGATCGGTATACTTATCAGTGGAAATAGGGTCAATATTTTGCGGCTGGACAAAGCTATTATACGCTTACAACATATATATATATATATATATATATATATAGGAGCTATATATAAATCTGAACCGATTTTCAGAAAACTTTACATCACTCCAGACTCATTTCAGTACACTATGCCAAATTTTGTGAAAATCGAAATATGTATAGGGACTTTGGTACACCATTTACATTAAATCGGACGAAAATTTATATAGGAGCTATATGTAAAAGCAAACCGATTTTCACGAAACTTAACGTGCACTATTCCAGACTTCATTAAGTACGCTATGACAAATTTCGTGCAAATCGAAAGATATATATGGACTTTGGTGCACCATTTACCTTAAATCGGACGAAGATATATATGGGAGCTATATCTAAATCTGAACCGATTTTCAGGAAACTTTACACACATCAGTGTAGACCTAATTCATTACGCCATGCCAAATTTCGTGCAAATCGAAAGATATATAGAGACTTTGGTACACCATTTACCTTAAATCGGACGAAGATATATATGGGAGCTATATCTAAATCTGAACCCATTTTCAGGAAACTTAACACACATCATTCTAGACCCTATTCATTACGCTGTGCCAAGGTTCGTGCAAATCGAAAGATATATAGGGGCTTTGGTACACTATTTACCTTAAATTGGACGAAAATATATATGGGAGCTATATCTGAATCTGAACCCATTTTCAGGAAACTTATCACACATCATTCTAGACCCCATTCATTACGCTGTGCCAAGGTTCGTGCAAATCGAAAGATATATAGGGACTTTGGTACAACATTTACTATAGCTATATCTAAATCTGAACCGATTTTCCCCAATTTCAATTGGGTTCGTCCTTGGCCTGTGCCAAATTTCATCAAAATCGGATCATAAATGCGACCTGTACTTTGTTAACAAAAATACATGGACGCACGGACATGCATAAATCGACTCTGAAAGTGATTCTATGCATATTCTCAAAAGGAACCATGGATCTATCTCGATTATTTTTGCCTGTTACAAACATATGCACAAAGACATAATATCCTGTATCACATGTGGTGAAGGGCAGCAACGTACACAGGATTTCATTTCGGGGGGGCCCGGTAGTACAAAATGAAAAAATTCGCTGTTGCAAACATAAATTTACTGTGACAAAAATTAATTTCATTTGTTAGAATTTTGACGGTTTGGCGAGGGATATACTGGGAGTGGCTTAAATTACAATTTACAAAATACCCAAAATATCGAATATTAGCGAGTACAATTATATGGGGGCTACATTTAAACGTGGACCGATATATCCCATTTGCAATACCAAATATCCAGGGAGTACTAGACATGTCTGTGCAAAATTTCAAGTGCTCTATTTTAAATATTGCGATCTCTACAATTCCACAAGACGGACATTCGTAAAGCGACATGGAATTTTATTCTAATGATGAATATAAATAATCTGTTGGGTGTCCGCTGAATATTTCGATATTGTGGTGGAGGGTATAAAAAACTACATCAATATT
>NW_026886299.1:0-7757 GCF_032173495.1 Musca vetustissima
GTCAATAATCACGTGTTCCAAGTTTCGAGAAAATCGGTTCAGATTTTTATATAGCTCCCATATATAGTTTCGTCCGATTTAAGGTAAATGGTGCACCAAAGTCCCTACATATCAATCGATCTGAATGAAATTTGGTAAACTGTACTGACATAAGTGCAGAATGCTGTGTGCCAAGTTTCAAGAAAATCGGTTCAGATTTATATATAGCTCCCATATATAGTTTCGTGCGATGTCATGTAAATGGTGCCCCAAAGTCCCTATATATCTATCGATTTGCACGAAATATGGCATATCGTACTGAGTTAAGCCTTGAGTGATGTCTGCCAAGTTTCGAGAAAATCGGCCCAGATTTAGATATAGCTCCCATATATAGTTTCGTCCGATTTCATATAAAAGGTGCACTAAAGTCTCTATATATCCTTTGATTTGCACGAAGTTTGTCATAACGAACAGAATTGAGCCTAGAGTGATGTCTGCCAAGTTTCGAGAAAATCGGTCCAGATTTATTGTAGATTCATTTTAAGTAATTGACGCACCAGGGAACCAATAGGCTGATAGGAACAAAACTTTCTGAAATTACTATAACCTAACCTGTGACAAGTTTGTTTCAAATCGCTTAATATTTGGATAGAGCTTCCATATATATTTTCGCCCGATTTCAAGTAAATTGGGTATCAAACTCCTCATGTTAGTCAGATTGACATCAAATTTTGCACAACTTACAAAACTGAGCATAGAATTATGTAGTTGCGTTTTGTAGAAATACAGACATAGCCCAACGGATGACCTATTTATATTTGTTTGAAGTCGATTTACAAACTTTATGGATAGATCTACCTAGATTCACATTTAGATAAATATCACATATTTTATCTCATCCAAGTTCATGTTAATAGTCCTGTTTAATATACCCATAGTGGTGAAGGGTATCATATAGTCGGCCCCGTCCGACTTTACTACTTTCCTTACTGGTTTTAATTTGTTACTAAGGCCCTATAAAAGGCGTGGATTTTTTTAAATATGTTTCTAAGGACCTATACAAGGCGTGGATTTTTTTTTAATATGTTTCTAAGGCTCTATCCTGTGCAAGGCGTGGATTTTTTTTAATATGTTTCTAAGGCCCTATCCTATGCAAGGCGTGGTTTTTTTTAAATATGTTTCTAAGGCCCTATCCTATGCAAGGCGTGGTTTTTTTTAAATATGTTTCTAAGGCCCTATGCAAGGCGTGGATTTTTTTAAATATGTATCTAAGGCCCTATAAAAGGCGTGGATTTTTTTATATGTTTCTAAGGCCCTATACAAGGCGTGGATTTTTTTATATGTTTCTAAGGCCCTATACAAGGCGTGGATTTTTTAAATATGTTTCTAAGGCCCTATAAAAGGCGTGGATTTTTTAAATATGTTTCTAAGGCCCTATAAAAGGCGTGGATTTTTTAATATGTTTCTAAGGCCCTATACAAGGCGTGGATTTTTTAAATATGTTTCTAAGGCCCTATACAAGGCGTGGATTTTTTAAATATGTTTCTAAGGCCCTATACAAGGCGTGGATTTTTTAAATATGTTTCTAAGGCCCTATAAAAGGCGTGGATTTTTTAATATGTTTCTAAGGCCCTATACAAGGCGTGGATTTTTTAAATATGTTTCTAAGGCCCTATACAAGGCGTGGATTTTTTAAATATGTTTCTAAGGCCCTATACAAGGCGTGGATTTTTTAAATATGTTTCTAAGGCCCTATACAAGGCGTGGATTTTTTAAATATGTTTCTAAGGCCCTATACAAGGCGTGGATTTTTTTTAATATGTTTCTAAGGACCTATACAAGGCGTGGATTTTTTTAATATGTTTCTAAGGCCCTATCCTATGCAAGGCGTGGAATTTTTTAATATGTTTCTAAGGCTCTATCCTGTGCAAGGCGTGGATTTTTTTAAATATCTTTCTAAGGCCCTAGAGAAAGCGTTGTTTTTTTAAATATGTTTCTAAGGCCCTATGCAAGGCGTGGATTTTTTTAAATATGTATCAAAGCCCCTATAAAAGGCGTGGATTTTTTTAATATGTTTCTAAGGCCCTATACAAGGCGTGGATTTTTTAAATATGTTTCTAAGGCCCTATGCAAGGCGTGGATTTTTTTAAATATGTATCTAAGGCCCTATAAAAGGCGTGGATTTTTTTAATATGTTTCTAAGGCCCTATACAAGGCGTGGATTTTTTAAATATGTTTCTAAGGCCCTATGCAAGGCGTGGATTTTTTTAAATATGTATCTAAGGCCCTATAAAAGGCGTGGATTTTTTTAATATGTTTCTAAGGCCCTATACAAGGCGTGGATTTTTTAAATATGTTTCTATTTCTAATTTAGAAATCCACACCTTATAATATTCCCAGAAAAAAACTATTTAACAAATCCACGCCTTAGGAAAGACCCTTAAAAAAATTATTTCAAAATCCAAGCCTTAGGAAAGAACCTAACAAATATTAAAAAAATCAAAGCCTTAGGTAAGACGCTTAAGAATTTGTTTTTGAAAAAAAAAAAAATATTGTTATCTCTTCTACGTGTTCTCCATTTGTCGTGGCATTTCAAAGTGTCTGATATGTGTGTGGATGCAATAAATTTTCAATATTGGTGCCAGCATGTGGTTGACACGCATAACATCGTCGATGATATTTTGTTGCTGTGATTTCTCCTTAAAACAAAAGGCGTCTGAAGAACTAAAAAAAACCGATACAATAATTGCCTCAATATATCAAAATCTTAAATGGAATGAAATAACTAAAAAACCAACAACTCTATGCAGTTGATTTTTCCAAGAAAAGTGCACTCCAAATGAAACAAACACCCACGTAAGAGAAAACCCAGCAAACAATTTTGTATGAAATTTTTTTCTCGTCTTCGTATTTCAAAGCAACACCTCCACAATTCTCCCCAAAACAATTTTTGCTGGGTTGTCCTTTTCCCCTAAGCAACAATGTCTTCTTGCGTTCAAAAATTTGTTGAAAAAAGGATATCCGTGCATAGCACACGTGTTCCCGCACACACGTACAGACACCCACACATTTTGCAATCACCTTGCACTTACCACACTTAACACATCAAATACAATATTTTCCAGTTGTATTAAAAAAATAAAATTGAAACGAAGTTTCACCGTTTTGGTGGTTCATTTTCTGTTCCGCTCCGTTCATTGCGTGCCAATGTATTTTTGCAACAAATCATTGCTGATTGTTGTTGTTGTTATTTCGCCTTCATTTCGTTAGATTGGTTTTCGGGTTTCAACATTGTTGTAATTTCCGCCTTCACTTGTCTAGCAAAACAACTTTAGCAGTAATAAAATAACAACAACAACAATAATAATAATGATGGCGGTAAAGGTGTCGGTGTGTGTGATTTCTGCATTGGACAAGTGCAAGGCTGGTTAACAGTTTTTTCGAAGTGGAGGTTGGGTACAAGGTTTGGGAGCACTACAACAATAAGTAGATTTGTTAATTTTTATACCCTCCACCATAGTATGGAGGGTATATTATTTTTGTCATTCCGTTTGTAACTCATCAAAATATTCATTTCCGACCCTATAAAGTATATATATTCTTGATCAGGGTAAAATTCTAAGACGATCTGGCCATGTCTGTCCGTACGTCTGATGTAATCACGCTATCTTCTGAATGAATGAACATAGGGTGCTGAAATTTTGCATAGGGTTGTCTTTTGTCTGCAGGCAGGTCAAGTATAGGCATAGCTCCCATATAAGGGTACCCCCAAATTTCGGTATTTTGAGGTTCTTGAGCGCATTTTTCAACTGAATTCGCTGAAATTTGTTGCATTGAGTTCTCATTGGGTACTAAATGTCTCCACAAAAAATTATAAATATGGGTCCATATTTTCGGATAGCCCCCATATAAGAATACCCCCAATTTTCGGTATTTTAGGGTTCTTGTGCGAATTCGCTGAAATTTGGTACTTTAAGTTCTTATTGGGTAGCAAATCTCTATACTAAAAACCAGTGAGCAGAGCAGTATAGTCGGACGGGGCCGACCATATGATACCCTACACAACTTCCATGAAAATCTAACTTTCTATGGTTCTATATTCTGAGATTGGGCAATATTTCGCGATATTTGCACACTTTTGACTGGCTAGAGGTTAGAAAATGTTACTAATAATCAGTACAGCCCCTCTAATTACTTGTCCAGATTCTATTCACCATAGATTGTGTTTGATGTTTGGCTTTCGACTCGAAAATTACAAATAATTAAGTTTTCGGTCCACTTCATACAAAAAATTATTATCTGATCATCACCTAATATTTTAGGCGTTGTCCTTGACCATAACTGGAACCTCATGGAACATTTCAAAACGATCAGGCTATATATCCGCCCTAAAGTGTGGTAATAGGTTACTAAATAATATATGAATACCTAAACACCTGTAAATATTTGAGTGTAACTCCCGTATCCGAGTACCTCCGACAATATGATTGGTATCAATTTAAAGGTCAACCACTCCTCTTGGATATACTATCAACTTCTCGGGTCTATGTCCTTCGGTGGTAAATATATACGCCATAGAATACAAATTTTGTAATTTTTCACACAAAAATCAGGGTCCATTTGACCCGCTAAATATTTACCGATCTTTATCAAAACAGGGAAAATTAGCGGAGTTCGGGCCATAAATGCGCCCTCTGGAGCGACCAGAAAATTGGACAAAAATAAAGTTTTTGGTCCATTTCATCTCCTAAATATTAACCGATCTCTACCAAAAACAATACTGGTCTTCATTGGCCAGAACCCATCCTACATGCAAAATTTCGTGAAGATTGGTCCATAACTGTGGCTTGTATCGTGTTTACAAATTATAATGGACAGACGGACACAAATGTCTCGATCGAATCAGCTAGTCGAGATATGACGAGATATGATCGGTATACTTAAAAGTGGGTCCAGGACCAATATTTCGCGGCGTTACCAACTTTTGGGGCTGCACAAAGCTATAATACCCTGACAACATAGTTGTGTAGGGTATAATAATAAATATAGGTAAATTTTTTCGGGTAGCCCCCATATAAGGGTACCCCCCAATTTTCGGTATTTTAGGGTTTTTGAGCGCGGTTTTCAACCGAATTCGATGAAATTTGGTACATGGGTATATTTTGAGGTTCTGAAAATTGGTATTTTGTAGTCGTATATCCGCCCGTCCGTCCATGTTAAATTGTAAACAAAGTGCAGGTCCCATTTATTATCCGAATTGGATAAAATTTGGTACAGCTCATTTATTTGGGACAGGGACGAAATTGGGAAAAATCGGATTTATATATATTTTCGTCCGCCATATATATTTTCGTCCGATTTTAGACAATTGGTGCACCAAATTCCCTGGAAATCTTTTGATTTGCATGAAATTTGGCACAGAGTAATGAATAAGGTCTAGAACGATGTCTGCCAAGTTTCGTAAAAATCGGTTCAGATTTAGATATAGCTCCCATATATATCTTCGTCCGATTTAAGGTAAATTGTGTACCAAAGTCCCTATATATCTTTCGATTTGCAGGAAATTTGGCACAGCGTACTGAATTAGGTCTAGAATGATGTGTGCTAAGTATCGTGAAAATCGGTTCAGATTTAGATATAGGTCCCATATATATTTTCGTCCGATTTTAAGTAAATGGTGCACCAAAGTCTCTGAAATTCATTCGATTTGCACGAATTTTGGCATAGCGTATTGAATAAGGTCTGGAATGATGTGTACACCTCCTATATATATTTTCGTCCGATTTTAAATAAATTGTGCACTAAAGATCCACAGCTAGGCCGATTGACACAACGTATTGAAATTAGTATAAATTAATCTCTGGCAAGTTTGCTTCAAATCGGTTCAGATATAGATATATCGTAGCTTCCATATATAATTTCTACTTATTTATTGAGATTAAATTTTAAACAGTACATCATGCCGAATAGCGTGTGTCAAGTTCTCTAAACTTGCCCAAATCAAATGAAATTTAGCATAGGTTCCAGAAAGACATAAAAATCACATATTTAAGTTCGTTCAATTTCATGTTAAAATTCCTTCAAAAAGGCGACGTTTTTTTGGGATACATATGTATCCAAAGTGGTGAAGGGTATCATATAGTCGGCCCAGTCCGACTTTACTACTTTCCTTACTGGTTTAAATAACTTTTTCTCCACTCTATATAAGGTGCGGATTTTTTAAATAATTTTTTCTCCACTCTATATAAGGCGTGGATTTTTTAAATATTTTTTTTCTTCACTCTCTATAGGGCGTGGATTTTTTAAATAATTTTTTCTCCACTCTATATAAGGCGTGGATTTTTTAAATATTTTTTTTCTTCACTCTCTATAGGGCGTGGATTTTTTAAATAATTTTTTTCTCCACTCTCTATAAGGCGTGGATTTTTTAAATATTTTTTTCAAGCTATAGGGTGTTGTAAAACTTCCAACCTGTCCTTCTGGTAAAATTGTATTACTTGTAAAATAATTTCGTGTTGGCTACAAGTGAATGTCTTTTGTTTTCTTGTTAAAAAGTATACAAATATAATAAGGAGGATCTTCCGCAAAAACTGAAAGGAAGCACACAAAAACAACAACAACAAACTGACAACAATAACAACTTAAATTGTAATGAAGATACCCTGCGTGTATGGCAGCAACAATAACATGCACCAAACAAAATCGCATCAAAAAAAGGGTTAATTTTACACCACTTGTGTCTGTAAAACATAAAAACTTCCCACCCACACTCCAACACAGCCATTCACAATGATGACTCCCTTATCCCTTAACTCTTTCGAGTTCCACCTGCTAAAGCGTCTTCGCTTCGTTTCTGATTGTTTGGAAATTTGACACCTGATAATTGCTTTTTTCCCTTCAGCATAAAAAAAATCCGACACAACAACACCAACACAATGAAACGAAAGACAATGGCCTATAAAAGTTGTCGATGAATGGAAATTTTATTGTTCATCTTTCAGCAGCATAAAAACTAAGGACTTCGTAAAAAATAATAATAATTTTTTAGTTATTAGAAAATATGTTATTTTGACAGGACATGCAATACTGCTGAGCCAATGAAGAAGAAACTTATTGTGTGTGTGTTTATGCGTGTGTTCAAAACTTTTTTTTTGCTTTTGGGATCACCTGTAGTGACAAAACAGACAACCATAAAATATAAATGAATTATTGCAGAATAACAGGATATTTTATTTAGTTGTTTTCCAGGGAAGTTACTGCCACGAAGGAGGTGGAGGAAAATAATATTTTTTTTAAATTAATAAATAACTACATGGTAAAATGATTCAAAGCAATCCTTCATATTTCTAAGAATAACAATAATTTGTACAAAAAAAGAGGCGTGGATTTATTTAAGAATATTTTTTAGGGCTACCAAAGAGGCTTGGATTTTTTAAAGAATATTTTTTAGGGCTACCAAAGAGGCGTGGATTGTTTAAAGAATATTTTTTTGGGCTGCCAAAGAGGCGTGGATTTTTCAAAGAATATTTTTTTGGGCTACCAAAGAGGCGTGGATTTTTTAAAGAATATTTTTTAGGGCTACCAAAGAGCCGTGGATTTTTTAAAGAATATGTTTTTGAGGATACACAGAGCCGTGGATGTTTTAAAGAATAATTTTTTAGGGATACCAAAGAGGCGTGGATTTTTTAAAGAATATTTTTTAGGGCTACCAAAGAGCCGTGGATTTTTTAAAGAATATTTTTTAGGGTTACCAAAGAGGTGAGGTTTTTACAAAGGAT
>NW_026886300.1:0-78434 GCF_032173495.1 Musca vetustissima
GTAAACCATAAATTTTTAATAGAAAAGTATACCCTCTGCCTTATGGCGACTTAGGGTGTATACACTTTGACACGGTGAAATAGTGCCTCATCGAAATATTGGTTCTAGAACCCATATTGCTTTGGACCAAATCAGTTTCATAAAATTTTCATTTCATCTTATTATTCTTCCGAACTTAGTTCAAGTCCGAATTTGGGGAATATCGGTCCACACATTCAAAATTACAGCCAACTCGGTGGAAAAATACGATCAACACCCCCAAAATACTGAAAATTAGGTACCGTTATATGGGGACTACCAGAAAAAGTCGACATATATTTATAATTTTTGTGGAGACATTTAGTACCTAATAAGAATAGAATGTACCAAATTTCCGCGAATTCGGTTGTAAAAGCGCTCTCAAGAACCCGAAAATACCAAAAATTGGGGGGTACCCTCATATGGCAGCTATGCCTAAACGTGAACCGATATATCCCATCTTCGAACTTGACAAAAGGCAAACCTATGCGAAATTTCAGCACCCTATCTCAATTCATTCAGTAGATTACAACAGACGGACGCAAGGGCATAGCTAGATCGTCTTAGAATTTTACCCTGATCAACAATATATATATATACTTTATAGGGTCGGAAATTAATATTTCGATGAGTTACAAACGGAATGACAAAATTAATATACCCTCCATACTATGGTGGAGGGTACAAAAAGAAAATGTGTGGTGTGCCCTGGTCATGCTTATTTTCGTTAACATGGTTGGCAATGCGGCGATAAAAAAGTGGCATCGTCATTTTCGGAGTCCTTCAAACTGATCTCCCTACGCTGCCCTAATAAAGAAATATGAAAATGTCGTTCCTTATTCTTTTGGCCACCGAACAGAGCAAATCAATACCCATCCAGCGATTCCCAAACATTTTTCAAAAATTGGAATCTTTATATTTTTATTGAAAAGCCACAAGTTCGGCAATTGTTTTAAAGTAAAATAAATATTACACCAACAATTCGGCCACATCGAGGGTGTTCCGGCGGTGCACCACAAGATCCTGTGGTGATCAGGTATTCTCCGTATACCAGACGGACGGACAGACCCAAATGTACGCTACAAAGAAAAAAATATAAAACGTTAAGTTTTTTTGCTGATTAATTAGTTTTAATAAAATAATTATTACCTGAATTTGAAGGTAAGGCAGGGGTTGCGCGCATGCCTAGTGCAGGCAGTTTTTGATAGATAGCCCTGGAAATAGGGGAAAAATTAATCACAATATGAAAATTTGATATTTTATTGAAATAACACACTACAACATACACGAACGAACACGGTACACTCTGACATACGACATGGACATACATCGGAAGATAACCTGAAGAAGGCAAGAAACCTGGAATAAACAATATTATGAAACCTGAAATGAAATCACAGGAATTATTAGATATGGCGATGTAAAGAGATAAAAGGTAAGAAAATTTAGATGTAAAGCAGGTGGGATAAGATTGGGGTATTCCGTGAGTGTTTAGCTAGAGAGATGACAGGAATACCATGGAGGGGTGGGTTTTTCTCTCACAGAACCAATCAAGTTTTGAGTAAATCTCCACTGTGTTAAACCATGACTCATCGCAACGTTATATTTTTCATCCGCTGGCAATAGAATTCTGGTTTTTTGGCCACCCTAACAGGTTCAGCTCACTGGCAAGAACTGCGGCCCCATAGACTGAGCTAACGCCGGGGCAAAATGGTAGTCTAGCCAGCACCGCCAGTGAGTTGGTTCCGATTCCCAACGCTAGGGACAGGACAGGACAAAAATGGCGCCCGCAACATGGGGCCTGAGTAATCAGGTTTCCAAAGCATTTTTATAGCTACTCCTTATCCCGTTCTACGTCTTGGGGTTCGGATACCTTAGGCCCGGGGTTAGATTTATCAGAAGTCACAGCCGTGAGCAAGGTATTCGGCCTTAAGGAGTAGAGCGGTGTTGGGATAGCAAAGTTTTTGTTTTCTTGAAGGATCGTAAGTCTCGACAGGTTTACATGATTATTCTAATCAAGTCGACAGCGACAATTCTAGAAAGAGAACAATGTTTTAGTTTCAGTACATAATTAGCAATGGCCTAAATTGATCTGCTCACCAGTCTGTCCGTTTATAGATTTAGTAAATTTTTCTGGCATATAGAGTCCTGGGTATTTTTGTAGTTGACTATAAGTAACCGCTGTCCTAAAAGCCGTTGTCCGTGAGGTAGCAGTTCAATAACATATATTCAATCAAGTGAGCAGATGAGTCGTCTGAAAGGAAAATAAATATTTACCATTTTTGGAAATTGAGTAGATGTTTTAAATATTGAATTTTTGATTGGTTTACTTACCCACCTGCTGATAGTCTACGTTTTCCTATCCTTTAATATTTTGTGTAGGCATTCCGCAGTATTATTTTAACTGAAAAGAGAAGAAAACATAGTGAGAAATATATAGTTTATATGCAAAGAATATTTTATACTCCCTTTGGTATCCTTACTGAAAAAAGTCAAGAAAATATTGGAATTAGAAAAGGATAAAGGTTTTTGAATTAGTATTAGATAATTGCGATTTCCTCTGTTGAAAACTCTACACCAGAAACCCCAGAATTTAGTAGTATGACAGCGCGGAATACACGGCAAGAAAGAAGAGACAATAGAGGTCCACCACAAACAGACCGAACGTTTCTGAAGTCTGATGATGGACAGCACCGGGAAGTTATAAATTCAGCGATCGCAGTTGGTCAAATGGAATTAAATAGAGTGTTGAACGAGAAATTGAATATGCTGGTGCCACAGCTAGTCCAGCAAACATTGACCCAGCTGGGAGCCGTTCCAAGTTCTAACCAGCCAAGCCAAAACGAGGTAGGGAACAGTGCAACTGTCCCTAGGCCAGAATACCCGCCACGGGCTACACAAGCTGCAACCTCAGCGGAGTCACCCACATCAACCTCCGGGAAATGATGGCCAAACTGGACCGATTTACGGCAATACCCAGGGTCAAAACAATAACCGTTAACAGCTGGCAACAGGTGACGTTTTGGCGCGGCATTCTGCAAGCTGGCAACCGCCTTCCGGTGATGTGCAGACACGAGACCCAAGTAACTGGCTGCGTTCTGGCTGCGACTACAGCCAGGGGGTGGACCGGGGTGTGGAGTCAATATGCCATATCCACAGGCGGCATCATGCACAGCGTTTAATCCCAGAAGAAGCGACATGGATAGATGGAGACTAAGGTTTGATGGAACCTCGAAGTCCATCACGGCAGAAGACTTCATTTTCCGGTTAGAACGATTGAAGGAGGATTATGGTTGTAGGGATAAAGAGGTGGTTATAAAGTTTCCTCAGCTTCTGGAAGGCCCAGCCGAAGACTGGTTTTGGATGCAGCGAAGGTTAGGTCGACTGAATAGCCTCCCAGACATCAAACAAGCGTTTCTTTCTCAATTTCGGAAATTTGAAAGCGATTTTGACGTGCAGCGGCACATGATGGATCGCCGCCAAAATCCACACGAACCTTTTGAAGAGTTCTACAGCTCCATGCTACGATTGTACCACCAGCAGCGCGTACCAATGGAAGAGAACATTCTAAATAATAATTTAAAACCGGCAATGGCTTTTTTAGTGTTCCCGATGAAAATTTATGGTCTTCAGCATTTCAGGGAAGAGTGCCGAAAAGCGGAGCAGTTGCTAGTAAACTAAAAGCAAGCATCACAGGCTTACAGACAACATATTCCCCCCCGAGTTATTACCATAGAATGTGAAGTTCCAGATGATGAGTGGGAAGTGGATGCAATCTCCAGACAGGCCAACTATATCCGCTGGAATTGTAAAGAGAAAGGACATGGTTTCATGGTCCACTATACGTAATCTATTTTGCTATGGTTGTGGTTTGGAAAATGTGGTGAAGCCAAAGTGCCCAAAATGCAAGGGAAACTATTCCACCGGTCCGATCAGGGGGATATCGCGTCCTGTACAGCCGAACCCCCAGAAATAAAGCCCAAGGAGCAGGGGGAAATAGTGTTAGGATTTTAGAAAGTAGAGTTGTAAATAGAATAGGAGCATACGAAATTAAAATTAAGGAAATAGTACTATGGCATGTGCGTCTTCGTGAATATGAGGCGGCCAGAGAAAGGATTTTTAATGAAGTTAGTGAACTGGATATAGGTAGTAAGTCAGATTCAGTAAGCCAATATGAATTAAATAATAAAGATTATGAAATCAATGAATTAGTTAGAATAGATAGAATGAAATCCATTAGTAGGATTAAGAGTAATATATTAGAAAAAAGACGAAAGAGAATTGAGAAGGCAAGAAAGAGATTCAAAGCTAGGAAGGGACTTAGGAACCAAATAGCCGAAGCAATGTTGTTCGAAGGGGATGACACCCGACTCTATGCCCGAATTATGATCGGAGGTAAAGAAATAGAGGGCCTGCTAGATAGCGGTGCTACCGTAACTTGCTCGGGGAGAGGGGGATTGGAGTTGGCCGATAGCGAAGGTTTAGCAATCTACCCGTATAAGTCGCTTAGAAAGACCGCAGATGATACATCACACCTTGTAGTTGGTAGAATCAGGGCAAATATTAAACTTAACAAAATGGAAAAAGAAGTAGTTTTTTTGGTTCCCAGCTTAGGCCGAGTACTTTATCTGGGTGTTGATTTCATGCGCTCTTTCAAGTTACTAGCTGCCGTAGAATGTCTATCTCTAGGGGAAGAAACTGAAACAGAGCCTGTTGATCCGACTGTCCACAGTTTATCCGAAGAAAGCAGATATAAATTACAAGAGGTGATAAAACTGCTTCCATCATTCGCAGGGCTAGGATTGGGTAAGACCGATCTAGAAATACACACTATCGACACCGCCAACGCAGAGGCTGTCAAGCAGCGTCTTAATCCCGTCTCACCTGCAGTCCAGACTCTCATGTTTGACGAATTGGATAGAATGCTTGACATGAAGGTCATTGAGCAAAACCAGAGTCCTTGGAATAGTCCAGTAACTTTGGTACGGAAAGGTACCAAGAACAGGCTCTGTCTGAACGCCAGGAAGCTCAATGCCCTGACTGTCAAGGATGCTTATCTCCTCCCGAACATCGAGGGCCTACTCAGTAGGTTAGGAGACACGCATTTTATTTCGAGTGTGGATCTGAAAGATGCTTTCTGGCAAATCCCACTGGATATGAAAAGCAGGGAAAAGACGGCTTTTACTGTCCCCGGTAGACCCTTATACCATTATACCGTTATGCCTTTTGGGTTGTGTAATGCAGCACAAAGGTTATGTCGGTTGATGGATAAGGTCATCCCAGGAAAAAAAATGCGGGAGAGAGTATTTGGGTATTTAGACGACTTACTCATCGTAGCCCCCGATTTTGAGACACACATTCACCTACTAGAGCAAGTGCCGAACCATCTAAAGAAGGCTAATTTAACGATAAATGTAGGCAAATCCAAGTTTTGTTTCCGTGAGCTGCGCTATCTGGGATATATAGTGGGTGGAGGCCAGCTGAAGGTGGAGCCTCAGAAGATAGCAGCTATCGTAGATTGTGCCTATCCCAAGAATGTGCGGCAAGTGAGAAGGTTTACAGGCATGACCATCCGGTATCCAATATTTCCTACATTGAAAAAAAGACGGTCTTTCGAATTTGGGAGCGAGGGTAAGGAAGCATTTAACAAACTCAAAGATGCGTTGACAAATAGTCCAGTCTTGCAACATCCCGACTTCAGGAAGCACTTATATGTCCAATGCGACGCGTCGAACTTGGGAATTGGCGGAGTTTTGTTCCAAAAGGACGACGATGGTGGAGAGCATCCGGTGGCATACATGTCCCAGAAATTGACGCCAGCTCAGAAAAATTACTCCGTAACGGAGCGGGAGTGCCTGGCAGTAGTGATGGCGATTCAGAAGTTTCGGTCATATATTGAGTTGATGCCTTTCACGGTCATCACTGGCCATTCGTCACTCAAATGGCTAATGACGAACAAGGAGCTGAGTGGACGTTTAGCCAGGTGGAGTCTTCTTCTACAAAGCCACACTTTTGACATTGAGCATCGCCGAGGAAGTCAAAATGTAGTACCCGATGCCCTGTCCCGATACAATATGGAGGAGCTGGTATATCAAATGGAGAGTGTAATCGACCTAATGTCAGAAGAATTCAAGAGTGAAGAGTATCTAGCTAAGATTCAGACCATCGAGCAGAACAAGGAGTCACTTCCCGATCTAATAGTAAGAAATGGATATATCTGCAAAAAGACAATCCCGATTACCGTGGACATACCTCATGATGATTTCGCATGAAAGCTATGGGTTCCAGTTGCTTTAACATTAACAGCAGTTGTTAAGGCCCATAATTCACCAACAGCGGCTCATGGGGGATTTCATAAAACATTAAAGAGAATAAAACAACTCTACTACTGGCCCAATATGAATATCCAAATAAGAGAGTTTGTGCGAAGATGCGAGACTTGTAAAGAAGCGAAAGCGAATTACCAAAATATGCAACAACCTATGGAGGCAAATATAACGTTCGATAGACCATTTCAAAAGGTGTATGTTGACTTTTTGGGGCCATATGTAAGATCGAAAGCCAACAATTCATACATTTTCATCGTACTCGATCATTTTTCGAAGTATGTTTTGTTAAAACGTCAAGAAATGTTATCAAGTTCCTAATGGATGAAGTATTTCACAAGTTCGGAGTCCCTGAAGTTCATATGTCTGATAATGCACAACAATTTATTAGAAAAGATTTCTCGAATTTCCTGGAGGCATATGGCGTGAAGCATTTTAAGACTGCTTTGTACTCGCCCCAAGCAAATCAATCGGAAAGAGTGAATCAGTCCATCCTGGCTGCGATTAGATCTTATCTTAAAGATGATCAACAGGACTGGGATCAAAATCTATCGGCAATAGAATGTGCGTTGCGTTCATCGGTTCACTCTTCAATAGGAATGACACCATATTTTGCGCTCTTTGGTAGCAACATGGTAACACATGGTAGTGTTTATAGGCTAGCAAAACATTTGGAGTGCATGAATGATCCTGAGTTTAGTGCTTTGCCTAAGTCGTCGAAGTTGGAACTTGTACGCAATGAAGTTAAAAAGAATCTACAGAGAAGCTATAATGATCGGTCAAGAAAATATAATATGCGAGCTCGTAAAGTTAGGTTTCTTCCGGGTCAAGAAGCGCACCATCGAAATCACAAACTGAGTGATTTCAGCAAACACATAAATGAAAAACTTTGCAATAAATTTGTTAAGTGTAGGATAATACGGTCACTAGGAAATTGCCTATATGAGATAGAATACTTGAAAGGGAAGATTTTAGGGGTGTACCACGTCCGAGATCTCAAGCAATAGTAGTAGCAAATCTCTAGTAGTAAGGGAATCTGAATAAAGTCTTTGAGCTAACCTTAATAATGAGGAGCATTATTAAGTGAAATAGCTTTATATTCGATATAGCTAAGGAAAATTAATTGGAATTACTAACTTGATTTTTTCATACGGAATGTGAATAGTGAATCCGAGATTCAAATATATATCAGATAAATACGTTAAGCATTCAAGCTGTAGGACAGCATTTATTCGTGTAAGTGTGTGATGTCGAACATATAGTGTGTGCATAGAATGTGATCCCAAACAAAATACCATGAAATAAAATTTTTAAAAATTGCAATTCAAACATTGATTTAAAAAAAATGCTGCAAATCAGAGCAAATTGAGATGAGGAGTTTACAGTGTTTGTTTTTTTTTTTTTTTTGGTCGACTTACTCCGTCAATTGTCGAAAATTTATAAATTGTGACATCTATACTGGGATGAACATCAGTTTTCCAGCTGGTTGTTACTATATTACCCCAAAAATTTATTCTATATAATTAAATGGAATATTGGTACACTACTCACGGTTAGGTGTGGTATATTTGGCACATTAGTAGTTACCATTCGGTCCATGTCCTTTTGTGCGTCTTATTGAAAAGCTGTGATGTGAGTTCAAGAATCTTTCTCCATTCCTTCCATTAGTGACCCGTCTTCTAGACTCTAGCAGCTAATGTCAGAAATTCGAGGCCAGAGTACGAAGAGAAGCAACCCGGTTTTACCGACCCTAGTGAAAGGTTTTATATCAATTTATTATAAAATTGTGCGCTTCAGGAGCAGTTACGTTGTGACACGTCTTTGACCTTTAATGCCTTTTACCATTATAGAAAGGTGCCTTTTGTAACTTTGACACGGGCGGAGGAACTGTGGTACACGTGGTCGCAGATCCGTCCTTCACTCGTCTTACGAAACTAGAGTTTGGAAGCCGGGTGATCAAGTTCAAATACACCAGATGCATTTGAAATACCAACGTATCCAACATTCTGACAAAAGTTGTGGGCATAGGTGATGATGTCATATGTTGGAGCAAAAAGGCAGAATTCATTGAACTTACATATTTATTTTGCCATCCGCTCGATTGATGCCGGTTCTATTTTTAAATTCGCCTTGAATATACGGAATTGTGTTTGTGCAGTGACACAAAATATATTGCGCCCTTTGTGACAAAAATATATTCAAAAAGGCAATTGCAATTGTTTTTTTTTTCAATTAGGTGCAATGGTTTTCGTTTAAAATCCGCGTCATTATTAAGCACATAGAAAAAAATAAACAATTGTTGAATGAAATGTCCTTAATGTTCGGACGGACATTTCATTCAACAATTGTTTATTTTTCTCTATGTGCTTAATAATGACGCGGATTTTAAACGAAAACCATTGCACTTAATTGAAAAAAAAAAAAACAATTGCCTTTGAATATATTTTGTGGGTGAATATATTTTGTGTCACTGCACAAACACAATTCCGTATATTCAAGGCGAATTTAAAAATAGGTGATTTATATTAAACCGTTTTAATCAGTAAAATAAATAGACACAGTTATTATTTCGTCTTCACCTCACTTTTAGATTATTATTAAACATATTCTAGATGTTTCAGAGTACAGGAAAAAAAAGTAATAAATCAAAAAACAGCTTAAAGACATTCCCTTTTAAAATGGTGTTGTTTTCGTAATTTATTAAGACACGTAATTGAACACAATTTGCATTTTAAATTCCCATACATTTTCATATCATATTTATTTCAATAGTTTTCTATGCCGTTTTACAATTACAATTGCCTATTTTAGCTCGTTCTTTTGTTTTGATTGTACGAATTACATTCTTTCAATTTTCCTCTATTTCTGATTTCTTAACTCTCTCTTTTATTTTGTTCAGAACTTCACATTTTTATTCTTACTTCGAATTCATCATATTTCGAAGTTAATTATTTCCGCCAAAATCACGTTTTTACTATGCAGCTCTTCATTCAGCCTCTAGTATACGCACATGCACACACACACATTTATATATATATATATATTTCCTTTTAATTTTTTTTTTTTTTGTTAGACATTTAATTATAATTTTTTTATTATTCCTGATGGCTTTTCGTTATTAATTTCATTATTAAAATTCTATATATATATATATATATATATTTTTTTTTTTTTTGCAAAGTATGCATTTTTGCTTGATTGCAGTTATTTTCAATGACTGTATTACTACATACAACCGCACTGTATGTTTGGCCATTATGTTTCATTCATTTTTCTATTCACACTTATCACCTTTATTATGGCACTAATCACTATTATTTTCATATTATTATATCATATTAACACTTAATTTTATTGTTATTATTATTATTTTTGGCACTCTACTTACCATTAATTATAATTTTTCTGCAACACCACTTTTTCATTCCTTCGAGTTAAAATCCGCGAAAAATATTACAATAGACGCCATCCATAACCATTTGTTTTCATTCATAAACGTCACGCTTATTCATTGACATTGCTAATGGTGTTTCTACACGATATGTATTTTACATATGTGCCGTCACTTTTTTACATATGGAAATCGAACTCGTCATGTGAAACATACGGAAATTTCAATGTGTCAAAACGATATGCAATTACATATGCATTTTTTTCGAATAGGACGCGCTCTATTTTCGTATGTGAAACATAAGGAAATCAGCTGTTTGAATGAAACACATTGTTGGAAGAAAATATTTCAATTGTAATTCAAAAAAAGGATGAAAAGGCAACAATTACAAATTATTATTTCGTTTGTAGGTGTTTAATAAAAAAATGATGTTGATTTAAGAAAAAATAAAAGTGTTTTTTTGTTTATAGGTTATGTCATATGTAAAATACATATGCCGATTTGAACACAAAAATAAATGTTTTGTGTACACTGCTAATTTTGACACACATAAGGAATTGCATATGGATCAAATAAGTGACAGCACATATGTAAAATACATATCGTGTAAAAACACCATAAACGGTAAGGCGTAACGTATGTCGTAACGCTAAAACAGGGTTTACACGATAGGTTGTCCATGTTGAGTAACACTACGTTTACATTGAGTTGTATGAATTAGTATGTTTTAAACCAAATTTTATTATGGAAAACAGGAAAATTAGAGGTAGGGATGCCCATCATGGATTATTTAGGGATGTCAGACACAGAATTTGGTAAAAAGGCATATGAGGAAGCTTTTTCGTTGCTTCTATAAGCATATTTAATGGCACTTTTTACCTCCTATCCTTTGATAAGGATATCAGCAGGATAGTGGGGTTTGTGGTGTGCCCTGGTCATGCTTATTTTCGTTAACATGGTTGGCAATTCGGCGATAAGAAAGGTGGCAAGGTCATTTTCGGAGTCCTTCAAACTGATCTCCCTACGTTGCCCTAATAAAGAAAAATGAAAATGTCGTTCCTTTTTCTTTTGGCCACCGAACAGAGCAAATCAATACCCATCCAGCGATTCCCAAACATTTTTCAAAAATTGGAATCTTTATATTTCTATTGAAAAGCCACAAGTTCGGCAATTGTTTTAAAGTAAAATAAATATTACACCAACAATTCGGCCACATTGAGGGAGTTCCGGCGGTGCACCTCAAGATCCTGTGGTGATCAGGTATACGCTACAAAGAAAAAAATATAAAACGTTAAATTGTTTTCGTGATTAATTAGTTTTAATAAAATAATTATTACCTGAATTTGAAGGTAAGGCATGGGTTGCGCGCAGGCAGTTTTAGATAGATAGCCCTGGAAATAGGGGAAAATTAATCACAATAAGAAAATTTGATATTTTATTAAAATAACACACTAAAACATACACGAACGAACACGATACACTCTAACATACGACATGGACATACATCGGAAGATAAACTGAAGAAGGCAAGAAACCTGGAATAAACAATATTATGAAACCTGAAATGAAAGCACAGGAATTATTAGATATGGCGATGTAAAGAGATAAAAGGTGAGAAAATTTAGGTGTAAAGCAGGTGGGATAAGATAGGGTATTCCGTGAGTGTTTAGCTAGAGAGATGACAGGAATACCATGGAGGGGTGGGTTTTTCTCTCACAGAACCAATCAAGTTTTGAGTAAATCTCCACTGTGTTAAACCATGACTCATCGCAGCGTTATATTTTTCATCCGCTGGCAATATAACTCTGGTTTTTTGTCCACTCTAACAGGTTCAGCTCACTGGCAAGAACTGCGGAACCCCATAGACTGGGGTTCCGGGGCAAAATGGTAATCTAGCCAGCACCGCCAGTGAGATGGTTCCGCTTCCCAACGCTAGGGGTCCCCAGGACAGGAAAAAAGTTCCTCCTTAAATATAATATTAGTAAATTATTACTCATGTTAAATTGGTATATGTTTATTCGAAAATACATGGAAACGCATTACTAATCGTAACAAGTGAAAAAGCGTTAAGTTCGGTCGAGCCGAACTTTCGGTTGAAAATCGCGCTCAAGAACCTCAAAATACCGAAAATTTGGGGTGCTCTTATATGGAGGCTACCAGAAAAAGGGGGCCGATATTTCAATTTTTAGTAGAGATATTTGGTACCCAATATGAACCCAATGTATCAAATTGCAGCGAATTCGGTGGTACCCTTATATGGGGGATATCCGAAAAAATTTACCTATATTTATAATTTTTTGTGGAGAGATTTGGTACCTACTAAGAACTCAAAATACTAAATTACAGCCAATTCGGTGGACAAATGCAAAAAAATCCCCAAAATACTGATAATTAGGAGGTACCGTTATATGGGGGCAACAAGAAAAAGTGGACCTAAATTTATAAACGTGGACCAATATATCCCATCTTCGAACTTGACCTGCCTGCAGACAAAAGACAACCCTACGCAAAATTTCAGCACCCTATCTCAATTCCTTCAAAAGAATGCGTGATTACAACAGACGGACGGACAAGGCTAGATCGTCTTAGATTTTTACCCTCATCAAGAATATATATACTTTATAGGGTCGGAAATGAATATTTCGATGAGTTACAAACGGAATGACGAAATTAATATACCCGCCATACTATAGTGGAGGGTATAAAAATGTATTAAAACTAAATACTATAGTTTTATATTCATTAAGGTCACAAAAATATATAACTTCATTACTAAACTTGTTGCATATTAAAAAATATGTATATTTCAAATCAAGTCTTCTATTTTGGGATTTTTTTAGTTATTACATCAGTATTTACTACAGATTTGTACACAGATGGAAGAACGTGGGCTTTGCATTTTTTTTCAGATACTCAACGTGGTAGAAAAACATCTTTCAGTAAATGCTGTGGTTTCCGGTATTGTTATAAAGATTTGTAACAATATCTTTATATTTGGAAATAGATTTTCGTCCATACTACAATCGCATCAAGTTACACTTTCAAATATTTTTCATATAATTATATGATTTTTTTAATTCTTTACATTAAATTTATGTAATTATCGATAATGTTTTAAATATTTATTTAATTTTCCAGAAATCTGTTTGTCATATTTATAATTAGTTCGTCCAAATATGGGACAAATAATGTAGTTCTATAAAAATACTCGGAGTTCGAACTCATTACATTTGACCTGTACCTTCTTGGCACTGAGACTTCTACTTAGAAATAAATCCAAATTCTATAGATTCATTAAATAATTGTACGCAATCATGCCGCTTAACCCATAGCATTTCACAATATGAATGTAGTCGTTTGAAACATTTATTTGCTTTTCTAAAATTTCTACATAATGTAGCAGGCTTTTTAGGATTTTCACAAGAATGAGAAAATATCCAAAATTGTAGAAAATATACTTCGAATTTCTCGAATCTTCGAAGCTGCATTTAAACTTAATTATAAAACGTGATAAGAATACTGAATGTATACCGCAGAAATTAATTTCAATTTAATAATGGTCTGCGCTCCATTAAAATTGTCGGACATGTTAGACGCCCTGTCATACTATTGACCTGTCAAAAATGTTGGATCCTAACCCAAATTGATTACTGTGTTTAATATGACCGTCGAAAATTATTTTCATGTTAATCCTTCTAATTATATGTAGCATAGAAAACATTCTTTGTCTTTTTATATACCTTGTCAAAAATCGAATACATATATAGTTTCTTCCGCTAAAACCGAAAATAATACAGCACTTTTCACTTAATCAATTATAGACATCTGGATGTATTTTCCAATTAGTTCTATTAACTCGTTCTATAGGCTGGGAATCAGGTATGTTGAATTTTTGGGTGTACTCTCCAAACATTTTCTCCCCTTTACAATTGGGATGAGTTAATAGAAACATACAATTATTCGATTGTTGTATTTTTGTCAAAGACTTCGTATACATATAATCCATATAAAAAATCTTTATATGAATATTGACAACTGTAATGAAAAGGGGAAATATTGTCCCTATATTAAGGCCATCTTCTAACTCAATATCTCAAACCGACGTGTTTGGTCCCTGGATAGTAAAACAGATAATTTCGTTCCATGAAGTATTTTTTATTATATTTTATTGTTTTAAAGAAATCGTTCAAATTTTAGTTCATTAATTTTGACATTTGTCAACTTATTAAAGTATATGCTTCAACCTTGTAGTTATATTACTCTATTAAAATACATTTAAATCAAGACTGTCCACACTAATACTTTCAAGTTTTGTGATTGTATTTGTTTGAAATTTTGTTTCAAACGTCTGTTTCTATGTCATATACTGTCAGAAAATTTTTAAAAATATTATTTTCAAATATTAACGAAGAAAAAATGTTATATTCAATGTAAATATGGTTGTTGACGATACTTTTTCCCATATAAAGATATATTTGTTTCAGTTTTTGCCCTCCCGCCATAGTATTGTTCAGATATTTCGAATTGTTCCGACCTAATGTTTGCCAAAAATATCCCAATTTTTTCGGTTAGTGTATGAAAAAATAAAAAAGAAAACAATGAATGACAATATAGAAAATATTTTTTTATTTTATAATTGTATGTGTGAGCAATTTGATACACACTTGGGACTTGTTTCGCGCCCTGCTGATTTAAATAGAAGTTACTTGTCACAATTTATTGCAGTGACTATATTTTTATCACCATGTTAATATGTATTCCTTTCATATTTTTGCGCAGACGCGAAAAGAAGAACCACCCCTTTAAAAATGGCAATATGTCATTTTGAATAATTTACATGTATATAAAGAGTGCAAACACAATACTAAAGGGAACATTCATATGTGTTACGAACTGAATAAAATGATATTATTTATTCTTTATTTCGGCAAAATAATAGTTTAGAACATTTTTGGACAACAAGCGATTTTCGGAAGAATTCATGTATTGTGTGGAGAATATCTTACACTAAACGCAGGCGAAATTTATACAACGTAATAAATTGCTAATATAAAATGAATCATCTATATCGCATATTTTACACCTTTAAAGAAGTAATATGAATTATCTTAGGTACGAAAAGTATTGAACTGATACAACCCTTATGCAATGCTCAGAAGAAACGACTGAAGCTAAATGTTGTATATTGGTCATTATTGATTCGCATGTGTTGGATGCGTTTGAAAAAATTCGTATTTTAAGGGTAATGTTGGAGCAGTATTATTAATCATTTCATTTTTATACCCTCCACCATAGTATGGAGGGTATATTAATTTTGTCATTCCGTTTGTAACTCATCAAAATATTCATTTCTGACCCTATAAAGTATATATATTCTTGATCAGGGTAAAATTCTAAGACGATCTAGCCATGTCCGTCGGTCTGTCCGTCTGTTGTAATCACGCATTCTTTTGAAGGAATTGAGATATGGTGCTGAAATTTTGCATATGTTTGCCTTTTGTCTGCAGGCAGGTCGAAGATGGGATATATCAGTCCACGTTTAGGCATAGCTCCCATGTAGATATACCCCCAATTTCCGGTATTTTTGGGTCCAACCGAATAAGCTGACATCTGGTACATTGGGTTCTTATTGGGTACTAAATGTCTCCACAAAATATTATAAATATAGGTCCTTTTTTTCTGGTAGCTCCCATATAACAGTAACTCCGAATTTTTAGTATTTTAGGGGTTTTGTTCGTATTTTGCCACCGAATTGGCTGCAATTTAGTATTTTCAGTTCTTAATAGGTACCAAATTTCTCCACAAAAAAAAATATATATATGAATATAGGTCCTTTCTTTTGGATAGCCCCCATATGAGGGTATCGCCAATTTTCGGTATTTTGGGGTTCTTGAGCATGTTTTTCAACCGAATTCGCTGCAATTTCGTATTTTGTAGTCATATATAGTAACAAGTCTCCTTACCAAAAATTCGCCCCCTTTTTGGGGTCGTCCCCATATAACCCCCTTTTTATACCCTCCACCATAGTATGGAGGGTATACTAATTTTGTCTTTCCGTTTACTCATCGAAATAGCCATTTCCGACCCTATAAAGTATATATATTCTTGCTCACGGTAAAATTATTTTGTCTGCAGGCAGGTCAAGCTCGAAGTTGGAATATATCGGTCCTCGTTTAGACATAGCTCCCATATAACGGTACCCCCAATTTTCGGTATTTTGGGGTTCTTTAGCGCGTTTTCAACCGAATACGCCGAAATTTAGTACATTGGGTTGTTATCGGGTACTGAATGTTTACATACAAAAAATTATAAATATATGTCCACTTTTTCTGGTAGCCCCCCATATAACGGTACCTCCTAATTTTGGGGGTTTTGATCGTTTTTTTTCCATTGAATTGGCTGTAATTTAGTATTTTAAGTTCTTAATACGTACCAAATATCTCCACAAAAAAATATGAGTATAGGTAAATTTTTTGGGGTATCCCCCATATAAGTTTACCCCAATTTTTCTGTATTTTGGGTTTCTTTAGCGCGTTTTTCTACAGAATGCGTTGCAATTTGGTATTTTGTAGTCGTATATGGTAACAAACCTCCTTTTAACATTCGTCCCCTTTTGGGGTTGTCCTCATATAACCCCCTTGTTTAGGAGGCGAGAGAGTTGATTAAAGTGAGACCGAAAACAACTGTGCAAGTTTTCTATCCGGCTCGTACGGACCAAATGTTTAGGCGAGGAGTCTGCTCTACTCCTAGCCGTGGTGGTGTGTGGTGGATGGGGGGTGTTCAATGTATAAACTCAAGGGAGCGGGGTGAAGTTACAACGAGAGCTCCCAAGCAGTTAATGGTGTAAATGGAAAAGAAAAGAAAGTTCAAAGAAATAAAACGTAAAGGATTAGTTAAATAATCTTAATAAAAGTCTTGGTTTATTGGAGAATAGTCTTGGTAAGAAAGAATACCTTCTTTTCTATCAGCAACAAAATTACCTGTGTAATTTGGGGCGGCGACAGAGGCTTGATTACGCGTAGACATGTTAACTCTAAGGTAGTTGGTCGACAAGTGAACGCTGTGGTTCATGCGGTGATCGCTGAGGATCGGTTGTCGTTTACTACTACATTCACATATTCCAATGGGAGAAAAGGTCAAGCAAGGAGAGCAAAACAGCATCTGCATTCTACGGTCTCCGCTGAGGGAACTTGCAGAGGAGATGCCCGTGGTGTCAATCAGCAGACGTGATTGACTGAGCTCGGGAAGTTGAGTCAGAACGTATCAAACTTATACATTCCGGACAAAGTAGCAATTAACAATTAAAATGGAATATGGTTTAGTAAAAGCTATATGAACGTAAATGCAGATTTCAAGTGAGCTTCAATGTACATGTTACAAATTTAGCAAACGACACGAGTTTTGTAAACGAGTGATTTGTATATTCAAATGATAAGGTGATCGATTTTTATTATGGGTGGGAGATTAGGTGGCAGGAACTGAACCGGTCAGTATATACCCGAATATAGTCTTTTGGGCCAGCAACGATTTTAATACTAATTTTGGTGGTTCAGCTTCCAGTATTTGGGGGTAAAGATCAGCACCAAGTAGCAAATCTATTGGGCTGCCGTCAAAGGTGTCAGCGAAATCTAAAGGAATTTTAGATTTCAAATGCCTTTGCGTCAACAATTTTAGACGAATTATTGGGGGAAGACAACTTAAGAGAACACATTTCTCTTGGTGTAGCTTGGTTGGATTCTTTCTTTGATTTACAACAGATACCAGGTACCTTGGAAGAAGGATCAATAATGGCACGAACAGGGTGTGTTTTTCCATTATGAACTATATTTACTACTGCTGTTCCTAAGTGAACATTGGTATCTTGGGAGGGATTAGGTATGGGTGGTTTAACTACGTTTTTATTCGAAGAAGGGTGCGACGAAGTACAATTAGATACTCGACTATTAACATTTGTAAAAGTCGGTGGCTTGTCCGAAGAACGGGACAACAAGGTCTTTCCTCGACTTTCGACCTTTGTAAATGCCGGAGGTGAATTGGAGGGAGCAACAACTTTATTGATTGGTGACAGGTGAAGAAGGCTGTGGTGCCTTTGCTTGCATGTATTGCAACTATGTTTACTAGTGCACGTTTTGACTACATGTCCACGAGACAAACAATTTACACAACATTTATTTTTCTTAACAATCGAGAATTTGTCCTCAAAGGAAAGTTTTAGAAACTGGGGGCAGAGTCGAAGATGATGGCTCTGATTAGGACAAATTGAGCAAGAAGTTGTGGAGGGTGAATTTATAGCTCGAGGTGGCGTAACACATTTAGAATTATGTACCGACAACAATTTATTGGGGGAATGATGTGTAGCGATATCACGAGGTAACAACTTCTTAGAGGAGGTTGGAGAAGACATTTTCTTTGGCAACGACAACATATTTTTGGTGGGGAGGATGTGTTCTAAGCAAGTCAAAGTTTGTATCCTCTCTGAGAGGAATGCGTCTAATTCTATCCAAGAGGACAACGACGATTTATTCTTTATACTTTGCTCCCAAAGAGTCAAAGTCAATTTTGGCAAACGCTGCAAACAAATGTAAATAACAAACGGATCCCAATGATCCGTGGTGACGTCATAGACTGCCATTGCAGCAAGGCAACTATTTATCCCACGTTGGATATTTTTAAGGCCATAAACAGTTTAGCTTCTTTGGAGGGCAGTTCAAACAAGGATTTGAGGTGACAATTTACCACAATTCGTTTATTATCATACGTATCAGCCAAAGCTTTCCACGCGAAAGGGAAACTAGAATTGGTTAGTGGAAATCTGGAAACGATTTCACGAGCTTCACCGGTGGTCTTCTGTATTAAATGGCAGAGACGTTCAATGTCCGAAATTTGTGAATTGTTTACAAATAAGGTGGTGAACAGATCCCGGAAGGTGGGCCAAGATATAAAATCACCAGAAAAAATCTTCAATGTGGACAGGTGGAACAACAAGACTATGCTTATCGACTGGTGGATTGGAGTAGCTATTGGTGGTGGAAGAATTTTGCAATTCACTAGCAACTATAGGAGTGGTGGAATGCACAATATTCGAAGCGGAAGGTGAAGAGAAGGTGATAGTTGGCATATAATTATGGCAATTTGGTGGAGAGTTGAGATTGTGAAATTGGTTGAGCTATAGCAGGGGAACTATTACTTAAAAGACTTTGAAGGCGAAGGAGATGCCGATTTATGGTGGATAGACACCAAGAATACGCAATAAATGCAGTATTGTATTTTTCTTCGACATCAATCATATCAACCTGTGCATTCGGAGATGTCGCAAGGTACGTTTTGCACTCCTCATAGGCGCACTTAACTTTATCCCATAACTCTCGAATTTCTGTATTGTGAATTTCGAGGTTGTATGCAGTATACTGTGATTCTGGAATCTTTTCAAAGAATTCCACACTTTTTATGACAATGCCAGTGGCTCTTTTGAACCGGGTGAGAGGAGTTATCGACATTTTTCAAGGTAAAAAGGAGGGAAAACACAGTTGATAATAATAATGCCGAAAAACAAAAAACTCCTGTATAAACAACAAAGTATGGAGGAATAGTAATTGAATGACAACAAATGTTGCTACAGCTCTAAATATATTTAAACAAAAACTCATAAATTGTAAAATATTGCAAATGTCTATATTAAAGTAGTACAAAGTGAAGACAATTTTAAAGAATTTCTTCAGGATGCCAATCTACGTTAAAAAGACCACAAAAAAAGTATTTTTTTATTATATTATTTTTTTTTTTTAATTTTCAAAAAACAATATTTTTAGCAAGTAATATTGCTTGGATATATGTAACTGCCGATTGTAGGGTGCAAATGTCCAAAAATGTTTGAGTTGCTGCAACAATATATCAAATATACAAATTTATTGAATAAAAACACGACTACAATGGATAAAATTGCCAAACTAATATGTAAAACAAGTATTTCCTTGCTCCGAATAATGCACGATATTGCCAAGTGTAGGGTGCAAAAGTCCAAATATGCTAAATGCTTTACTTACTTATTTTCTGTTATACTAAGGTGACGCTAGAAAAAGGCGCGTGGAATACACGTGTGTTGTTATTGCAAAATGACGAGAAAAATTCTGCAGTGAGAAATGATAAACGTTAGAACAACAATAATAACAGAAGTATGTTTGGTTGGTGATGGATCGATACAACAAGTGAACCAAACAACAAGGTGGACTGTGGACTGTTAGGCTGTCTGTTGTTATTGTTTATTTAGTAATGCAAATACTCTGAGGTTTAGAATAGAAGAATAACAACAACAGCGAATCGTTTGGTTGGCGAATAATGCAACAACAAATAACCCAAACGAAACAATAAGTGGAGAAGAGGTTTTTATTTTGTTATTGCAAATATTAGAATGTAATTTCTCTACTTGGAGAACAAACGAGGGGGATAACAACAAGACGAATTATTTTGAGGAAAAAACAACAAATAATTCAAACGAACAATATAGGGAGAGGTGATGTTTGTTGTTAGTACAATATGTTAAATCGAGAAAAAAATGGGTATGTTTGGGTGGTGAGGGGAAAAAAAGTAAACCAAACAAGCAATATGTGAAGTTGTGATAATTTTTAAAATTTAGCTACAGAGAAGCGAATGGAAATAGTGTGTGTTGTTGTTGCAATATTATTTCGAATACTCACTGAAGGATTTTTAAATGAGAAGCGACGAACAAATATATGACGACGGATGGTTTTAACAACAACACGAATGCTTTCGTATGATCAACGCGTAGGGTGATCCGTACAAGGCGATAGACGCAATCTTTGGTATAGGAGAGAGCACGTATTAAAACAAGAAGTGGAATTATAAGTCTACTAAAATGACCTAAATTACACAGCAAATGAGAACGGGAGATGTGTGTTGCTATGGTGAAATTAAAAATATGAAATTCAGAACAAACAAAAATAGCAACAACACAGGTTTGTTCTCCAATGATCAACAATGATTTTTATGATCACTACAACAGAAAATAGCCACAAATGTGGACTGTATATAGGTGAATAGGAGTTAGATTAAAAGTAGGGATAACCGAAAGCCGACCAATGCCAATTCAATACCGATAAGAATTGGCAAACAAACGAAAAAACTAACACTCGCGGTAGCTCACTTTTAACGAAATCTGAGTTTACGTACCTGGTGTTAGTATGGTGATGGCTCGTACGGACCAAATGTTTAGGCGAGGAGTCTGCTCTACTCCTCGCCGTGGTGGTGTGTGGTGGATGGGGGGTGTTCAATGTATAAACTCAAGGGAGCGGGGTAAAGTTACAACGAGAGCTCCCAAGCAGTTAATGGTGTAAATGGCAAAGAAAGTTCAAAGAAATAAAACACAAAGGATTAGTTAAATAATCTTAATAAAAGTCTTGGTTTATTGGTGGTATTCGTTCCTTTCTATCAACAACAAAATTACCTTTGTAATTTGGGGCGGCGACAGCGGCCTGATAACGCGTAGACGTTATGCGTAGACAAGTTAACTCTAAGGTGGTTGGTCGACAAGTGAACGCTGTGGTTCGTGCAATCACAGAGGATTGCGGTGATCGCTGAGGATCGGTTGTCGTTTACTACTACATTTACATATTCCAATGGGAGAAAAGGTCAAGCAAGGAGAGCAAAACAGCAATAACCACCGCTCGGTGGCATCTGCACTCTACGGTCTCCGCTGAGGGAACTTGCAGAGGAGATGCCCGTGGTGTCAATCAGCAGACGTGATTGACTGAGCTCGGGAAGTTGAGTCAGAACGTATAAAAATTATACACCCCTTTTTATATTAAAATAGTTATATGACTTGTTCCGTGTTTGGGTTTGGTTCTGAGCCTCTGTTGTAATTATTTTATCTGCGGAAGATCAAAAAAAAAAAAAAAAATGAAAAATCGGTTGGTTCAACCGGACCGAACTTTGGATACCCCCTTTACAAAGTTAGATTACATACTGTATGAATTAGCGAATATGTGAGGTTATAGTTATATGAGGCTATGCCTAATTAATGACCGACATATGTCAATTTCGAACCCAATATTTTTGTTTTGTGTCTCAATTCTTTCCTTCAGGAGGTATAATTATATGGGGGAGATGCCTAAATGTTGGCCGATATATTTCATTTTTGTTAGGTTCGATTTTTTTTTTATCACGATTCCTTAGAAAGCGGAATGATTACAACCGATGGCTAAATCTTCTTAGAATTCTATAGTTTGTAGGGTAAAACTGACTATTTCGTGTAACGACTATCCTCTATACTATGGTAGAATACTCAACCTCTACAACCTTTACACACGGAACTAATCAGCTAATTATTTTAATATAAGAAGGAGGTTATATGGGAACTTCCCCTAAAAGGGGGCGAATGTTAATAATTTTGGTAGGAAGATTTGTTACCATATGCGACTACAATAAACCAAACTAAATATTGGGTTCGAAATTGACATGCGTCGGTCATTAATTAGACATGACCCTCATATAATTATAACCCCAAATATTCGCTAATTCCTACACTATGTAATCTAACTTTGTACTATAAATTGCAGTAGATTGAGGGTTGTACATTCTACCATGCCCACAGTAAAAAAATTTAATTTAATTTTAAAGCCGAGTCGGTGTGTATATATAACAAATCCAAGAAAGTATTAAATCTATTCCATTATGGAATACTTTTAAGGAGATTGAGAGTTGTTTATAATTTTTTAGAGCATTAAAATAACAGCAATATGTATTACGTCTTAAACCTTTTTTGGTGTTAAAATAAAACCAAAATATTTATATTGTATACCTAAATAGGAATTAATATAATGCCCTGTGAAATAAGTTATACACCGAACTAAGTGTTATTTTTATTCTTAATAAGAATTTGATTATGTACACCAAATACAAACTTGTGCTCACCGTAGCTTCTTTGCAATTGGATTCAAAAGACGAAAATTTGGTGCGTAAATTTTTATAAAAAACCTATTTTTTTGAGTCCTAATTTAAGAAAGACCATTCAAATTCCGTGGAAACCCGAGTGATTTTAGTTTTTTTTAATGAGCCCATCCATGTTCAATTCCGCCCAATAAAACGGCGGATATAGGTACCTTGAATGTGGGAAAAACTGCAAAAAAATATATTTTGACAAATTCGCGTATATAATCGCGGATTCCTTCGAATTGATTTCACATACATTCATTCTTGTGTTATCATATCCGCGAATCTGTGTGTAAATGGCCAAAAATATATCAATACGCAAATAATATGCGTATTTTATCAAAAATCGATTGTGGAGGCACAACAGCGGTTCTTAACCGATCATTTTAAAATAGGTGGCCTTTTGTGTATTTTCATAGGAGATTACTGAATCGGATAAAGTGCATCGAGCGGCACACTTTGGCCGCTTAATTAAATCTCAAAATATACATAATTATTGGAAGAGATTGATTCGGTTGATACGAAAACCGCATGCGCATCAACTTATTTCAACTAATACGCGAATTGCATGCTTTTCAATATTGATCATTTTTATGAATTGTAAGTGCAATATATTTAGTCACTTTTAACGACGAAACTCTTATTAGATGAATTTGCCGATATTTAATAATCATCTAAAAGAATTTGCAGAGGAAAGCGTCGTATATTTTAGAAGATCAATGCAAAACCATATCTTAACCATACAAAAAAATCGAAAATTAAAAAAAAGAAAAAAAATTATTAAACGCCAAGAATTAATTTTTTTTATTATCCGATATCTTCATGCTTCTATTTGTTTTTCGCGACTATTATACCGTTTTTTAATGCGATTTGACTAGTATGCAAAGAAAACAATGGTGTTTAACCATTTGTGAAGAAATTCGCGAATTACAACGAATAGGAATTCATTTAATTTATATTTGAAATACAAGATTTTAACCTGCTATAACTTTTGTGCCAGCATCCGAATTTGTGAACGCGAACAGATTTCGAATCAGCATATTTTTCTTAAAAAATTTATCAATTTTTTTTTTTAATGGAATTTTAAAAGAATTTTGTAATTTCCCATATATAGTCCATTATCGAACCTATCGTTCTATCTTCCGCAGGTGAAATGATTACAACAGAGTCTTAGAACCAAACCCAAAACGCAGAACAAATCAGATAACTGTTTTAATATAAAAATGAGGTTATATGGGGACTACGCCAAAAAGGGTGCGAATATTAATCATTTTTAGTAGGAAGATTTGCTACCACATACGACACCAATATACCAAATTACAGCGAATTCGGTTGAAAAAACGCGCTCAAGAAACCCAAAATTGGGGGTACCCTTATATGGGGGCTATCCGAACAAGTGGGCCTAGTTCATAATTTTTTGTGCAGCGATTTGATTCCTATTAAGAACTCAAAATACTAAATTACAGCCAATTCGGTGAAAAAATACGACCAAACCCTCAAAATACTGAAAATTAGGATGTACTGTTATATGGGGGCTACCAGAAAAAGTGGAAAATTGGGAGGTACCGTTATATGGGAGCTATGCCTTGACGTGGACCGACCTCCCTGCAGACAAAAGACAACTTTATGCAAAATTTCAGCACCCTATCTCAATTCCTTCAGAAGAAAGCGTGATTACAACAGACGGACGGACATTGCTAGATCGTATTAGAAATTTACCCTGATCCAGAATATATATACTTTATAGGGTCGGAAATGAATATTTCGATGTGCTACAAACGGAATGACATACTATAGTGGAGGGTATAAAGGGGACTACCCCTAAAAAGGGATGAATATTAATAATTTTTGGTGGGGAGATTTGCAACCATATACGACTACAAAATACCAAATTTCAGCAAATTCGGTTGAAAAACGGGCTAAAAAACCTAAAAATATCGAAAATTGGGGGTACCCTTATATGGGGGCTATCCGAAAAAAAATACATATATTTATAATTTTTTTTGTGGAGAGATTTGCTACCAAAATACCGAAAATTTGGGGGTACCCTTATATGGGGGCTATCCGAAAATAATGACATATATTTATAATTTTTTGTGGAGAGATTTGGTACCTATTAAGAACTCAAAATACTAAATTACAGCCAATTCGGTGGAAAAATACGATCAAAACCCCCAAAATACTGAAAATTGGGAGGTACCGTTATATGGGGGCTACCAGAAAAGGTGGACCTATGTTTATAATTTTTTGTGGAGACATTTAGTACCCAATAAGAACACAATGTACAAAATTTCAGCGTATTCGGTTGAAAAACCCGCTCAAGAACCGCAAAATACCGAAAATTACGAGGTACTGTTATATGCCTATGCCTAAACGTGGACCGATATATCACATCTTCGAACTTGACCTGCCTGCAGAAGATAGCGTGATTAGAACAGACGGACGGACATGGCTAGATCGTCTTAGAATTTTACCCTGATCAAGAATTTATATACTTTGTAAGGTCGAAAATGAATATTTCGATGAGTTACAAACGGAATTACAAAATTAATATACCCTCCATACCATGGTGGAGGGTATAAAAATGGTAAGGCGTCAATAGACTTTGTCCTCCGGCCTCATTTGCTATTTCTACCAATTATGAAATATTTCTTTTGATTTTTATTCGCCATAACGAAGCTCAAAATCGAACTAAAAAGGAAGGGATAAAGTTAGTGAATTAAATAGGAGATTTTTGTAAGTTGTAAAAAGTATATTACCAATGAAGAATCGTACACGAATATGGGAAAGTCCTGCAAAACATTTACCTCTGCTGTATAATATTTTATGCGTGCTCTTAAATCAACTAAACAATTTTGGAAAAAGACCAGGTTTTCTTGCTAATTGTACTCGTATTTTCTTCTCACTCCAATTAAAATATGTATGAAATTTGATATTGATACAACAAGTAGTTTTGTCTCTACAAAGGTTCAAATCTGATAATTGTTTGCAAACAGATTTTTTACCATATTTTCGAAAAATGGGAGTATTTCTCTGACGCTCAAATATTTGAATATTCAAATTAATTATTGTAAAAGTGTTTATTTTGGCTGCCGTGGATCTTGAAACTAGGAATCGTTGTAGTTTGTATGTATATAGAGATCATATATCCACACTTGTAGTACTTAGTTCATCTAATTTGTAAAACAAATTAAAATTAGTGGAGTAGAATAAGTTCCGCTGTAATTTTTTATTTGAGTGGTGAAAAGTTCTAACAGTTAATTAACTTTTTGGGTGACCACCGTATAAAAAGTATGACATATTAAAGAATTGGCGAAGGTTCCAATATGTTATGTATACAATTAAAGAAGTTATTGAGGGCCGAATAGGAAGAGGAAAGATGGACACACCTGAACCTGAACTTTTGGTAAAGGCGAGTCAAATAATGATTCTATTGAGTATTTTATATTAGAATCCGACCTTGTTTTATCCTTAGACAGCTATAAAAAAAGGCCAGAAATTATAACATGGATGATATCGTACATTTGGAAAGACAATATTTTATATATCTCAGATGTGTGTTCTGTAAATCTGACGAATGATATTTTATTATAATAAAAGTAAAAAACAAATAGAGTTCATTTAACTGCATATAACCATGTTATAATATTGAAATTTAAATTTTCAGAGTCTTTTGGTATGGTAGGCATTCTGAAACATAGACTAACAACTAAATTGTTATGCTTTTTACTGTCTTCGTCTAAATTTGAAGTAAACTGTACAATATCATCGTATTCGGGTAATATTAAAATTTTTATAGGCCAAAAAAGCGGATTTTTCAAGACCATTTGTTTGGGAGGTATACAAAATATTGGTCTGATCTAGGTTTTGTCAGAAATATCATAAATCTAAGTAGATGAAAATTGTCAATTTTCATTGAAATGGGTTGAAAAGATAATTACGAACTCGCGATCAAGAGCAACACAAGAAATAAATTGTTTTTTTTTTCTTTTCTTACATTTTATACAACGTTTTTTCTACCATTATAGGTAGAAAAAAACGTTGTATGTTTCAAATCTGGGGACTTTGAACTTTACACCAATAAAGTTGTATATCATTGTGAGCTACGGTTTTAAAGTGGCATGAAGTCAAAGTCGAAATGTAAAATTTTTGTGAATGTAATTTATATTTGTACTAGCATATGCCCGCTACGTCGTTAGCGGATTTTTCAAAAAAAAAATATATATATATTTATACCCTCCACCGTAGTATGGAGGGTATATTAATTTTGTCATTTCGTTTGTAACTCATCGCAATATTCATTTCCGACCCTATAAAGTATATATATTTTGATCAGGGTAAAAATCTAAGACGATCTAGCCTTGTCCGTCCGTCCGTCTGTTGTAATCACGCTATGTTTTGAAGGAATTGAGATAGGGTGCAGGTCAAGTTCGAAGATGGGATATATTGGTCCACGTTTAGGTATAGCTCCCATATAACAGTACCCCCCCCAATTTCGGTATTTTGGGGTTCTTGAGCACGGGAAGTCAAAGTCGAAATTTAATATTTTGTGAATGTAATTTATATTTGTACTAGCATATGCCCGCTACGTCGATAGCGGATTTTTCAAAAAAAAAAAAAAATATATATATATATATATAACCTCCACTATAGTATGGAGGTATATTAATTTTGTCATTCCGTTTGTAACTCATCGAAATATTCATTTCCGACCCTATAAAGTATATATTTTCTTGATCAGGGTAAAAATCTAAGACGATCTAGCCTTGTCCGTCCGTCCGTCTGTTGTAATCACGCTATCTTTTGAAGGTGGGATATATTGGTCCACGTTTAGGTATAGCTCCCATATAACAGTACCCCCCAATTTTCGGTATTTTGGGGTTCTTGAGCACGGTTTTTAACCGAATACGCTGAAATTTGGTACATTGGGTCCTTATTGGGTAGTAAATGTATCCACAAAAAATTATAAATATAGGTCCACTTGTTCTTGTTGCCCCCATATAACGGTACCTCCTAATTTTGGGGGTATTTTGGGGGGTTTTTATCGTATTTTTCCACCGAATTGGCTGTAATTTAGTATTTTGAGTTCTTAGTAGGTACCAAATCTCTCCACAATAAATTATAAATATAGGTAAATTTTTTTCGGTATTTTGGGGTTCTTGAGCGCGCTTTTCAACCGAATTCGCAATTAATAATAAACATTGATTTAGCTACACAATGTAACTTAATGTAGATTTATGCATTTCTAAGTATGTACTTACAATGATGACATACAAATTATTTAATAATATCGATACTTTTGGATTCAGATTAAATCAGACAACGTCAAACAATGATAGCTCAGGAACTATACATTATTTTTTTAGATCTTAGTCAACATTTTTTTTGTACAAGGACAGTAAGTACAGGTAAGTATAAAGTTTGCTGTCAAATCATATTTTGAAACTTATACATGCATACAAAATTATGTTAGACGTCAAAACGAAAATATTAATATCTTGTCAACATTCAAATTAATTTTAATTTATATTGTCTTTGTGAAGCACATTTGGACTATTTCAAGAGTTTAAAGAAGATTTTCAAGTAAATTATTCTACAAATTATAAATTGAGTTTTGTTTTGGCTGTGTTTTTTTTTTTTTATTTAAAGACGAAACAATTAATTTTCGCCTCAACAAAGAAAATTGACGTTAAACTTAAGTTTTTACAGTGAATTCGCTTACTGGCCGACCTTATATAGGCCTTGGTACATAGGCTTAAGAAGCGTTGGTGCTCTTACTATATCGAGAACAATTTACTTATTTGCATTTATTTCTCAAATTCAACGGTATTAAAGTTCAACATTTCTCTTCATACCATAATATCCCGTTTCACAGCAGATTTTGTCTTATAATTTAATTTTTATATTTTCTGAAAAATGTACTATTTTCTCCAATGCAAGTTTTTTAAACTTGTTTGTTCCTTTCGGTAATTTAATACGAATGTAGTAGGTTTTAGTACTTGTGTACCATTATAGAACGAATTTGTAATATACAATTTTTTAAAGTGCATTATTTATTATACAGAGGGAAGATTGCAGAAATTTGGTATTGGTAATGCCCATTATTCATTATATCGGAATTCGCGGCAGTGGGGTAGGAAACATCATTAGAAATAAATAACAGTACTGTTATGGTAGAAATCTTAGAAACATTTGCGTTTAAAAGTGTCAACAATTTAGTACTTGTCTTGTTAAGTGCCTTGGTTCAGTATAATTCACCAAATCATTCGCTGTAATATATGTCTATGTAGGGTTGGAAACGGTCATCATTTTTAGTTCAGATTTTCGAAAAATATGTCTATAAATACCAAATTCGGACATCTGTCTCTACCTTTTTCCGATGTAAGCTATACGTATTATATTTAATTTCTTATAGCTGCTATACATACAAAATGACCGTTCTGACGTGCAAAATATTTAGAACTTTTTGCCATTCCCACACAGTGGTATTTTGTACCATAAAGTACGAATTCCCAATAAACTCAGCAGTATCACACGCCTATGCACTAACACTATCCTGCATGCAAAATATCAAGATTCGTTTGGGCGTTGAGGATCAGTCAATCACTTATAACGAAATTAGGCAATGCCAATTTGTATCGTATTTACTTGTTGATGGCGCTGGGAGAATTAATACTTTTATTTTAGAAGCCACATACTAGAAATCCAAACTATATCACTTCGCTCAACACCCATGTAAAATTTTTAGTATTTTCATAGCCTTTAACACTGATTTAAAAATTAACTTCACCACTACACTATTTTGTTTGTATACAAACTTTTCCCACTCTTATTACAACTATTAAGTATATTTCTATTTCATACCATTCACTATGGTACATAATATAGAACTTATTTCAAAAAATATATATGGATACTATGTTTCATTTTTTAATCTATACCGTTTCAGTTCTCATTTAATATTTAGCACAATTTTAGTAATTATTTAAAAAAAATTTTACATAGCGACATATTTGTAATATATAAATCAGCGTACCACGTTTCAGATTTCTATTTCTTACGGTTCCATTGTAATTTTTATTTAGTACTTTTAACACCACTTTAGTACTAATTTGTAATACTAAAAACTATATACAAAGCTTTTGATTTCTATCTCTATCGGTTCTATTGTAAAATAATATTCATAACTTTTTAGTACATTTTAGTACCAATTTCCAAAAAATATTTTTGCCCATCGTTATATTTGTAATAGCTTAAGTTAAATACCATACTTCAGATACCTACCCGTACCTGTTCCATTGAAACATAATTTTTAGTACCTTAAGTACTAATCTTCAAAATTTGTTCACAGATTCTCCTTCGTCTGCATACCAAATTTCAGAGTTCTAATTTGAAATGTTCCGGTGTAATAAAGTTTTATTACTTTTTAGAACCATTTCAGTACTAATTTGCAAAAGAAATTTTTTTACCACTATTTATTATAGCTTAAACTACATATAAGTATGCATATAAGATATGTGTCTCTACTGGTTCCATTCAAATATAATATTTAGTACTTTTTAGTACCTCTTAGTACTAAATTCCAATTTTTTCACACATGCCTTTTGAATTATCATTGACAAAGCTGTATACCAAATTTCAGAGTTCAACTTCCAACCGTTCCGACGTAATACAGTTTTAGTATTTTTAGTACCATTTTAGTACTAATTTCCAACAAATATTTTTGAACGTCGTTATTGCTTTAATAGCTTTAGCAACAAACCAAGTTTCAGATATCCATCTCTACCCGACCGGTAATACAGTTTTTAGTACCTTTTAGTACGAATTTCCAAAAAACCCGCCTTATCACACACCACCTCACCAAACCCGACCTACATGCCAAATTTCAAGTTTCTAGCTTTAGCCGTTTCGTCTGGGCGTTGATGATCAGTCAGTCACTTATAACGCAATAACATTGACATATGTCAAGATATAAAAAGGGAATGACGGTGAATATTATTAATTTGAAGATAATCATCGAAAATTTCGTATTTAAAAGTCAGAAAATGTATGTTTCAGAGTATAGTGCCAAGTAGTGCCGGAGGATATAGTAATAGTTATAGCATCAATGGACTCGTGGATATGTTCTCCGCCCACAATTTTCCGACTGTTCATAAACTTTGGAATTATTGCCGATAATACAAAAATAGTCCTTGAAATTTGCATGTACATATTTAATACGAAATTAAAAATGACTTTTTTCATTCTATGTTTGAAAAAAGTCATTTTTAATTTCGTATTAAATATGTACATGCAAATTTCAAGGACTATTTTTGTATTATCGGCAATAATTCCAAAGTTTATGATGATAAAATTGGAAGAAATTATTTCTAACTTCAACCAAATTGGATGTAATTTGGTTATTTAGGGTTCGCATAGTATACTACACATTCGTTTTAAAAATTATCAATTTTCATTCCCTTTTGGGGGATTTTGTGCACAGCTTCATACCAAAAAATTATTAATATGGATTTAAGTTTAGGGGTAGGACTCATATAAATGTACTCCCCATTAGTTGGTACTTTAACGACTTTGGACACGTTTTTCAAACCAACCGGATATATTTCAAATTTAATTATGGCATGTAATAGTTTTAAGCCCATTATACATAAAGCAACGATTTCATGCTAGTTTGATATTAAAAGCTGCTAAGCAACGAAATTTATTTTAGGCGTACATTTTTAGAATGTAACATATTTAGTTTTGGCCTTATTAGGCTTTATTGTTACATAATGAAATAATAAATAAATAAATATTTAATTTGTTTCTTATGTATCATCCTTCATTTTGGATTAATTTTATTTGATTTTCAAGATCGGGTTCACATTTGATGCTAGTTCTACAAAATATGTTAAAAAATAATTTGATACATTTTTGATTAAAAAATTTGACCGCCGTTTTTGATCCACCATATTGAATTTATACTTTTTTGCAGTATCGTAATACCCGTAATCCTCCCCGAAACCTTTATACGTCGTGTTTATTTATTTCATAAACATACTGCTCTATTTATGCCAAAAAATGCATCTCTGGGCCATAGTGAGGCAGTTCAAAAATGTAGGTTTGCAGGAAAATTTTCACAACTGAAAATCTAATATCCAGAAGATGAAACCATTTATCCACGATTTCACTGAGTGTAAGCGGATATTTTCTCTACTTATAGTAGGTAAACTACGGTTAAATGCACAATTGCCTCATGATACGAAGTTTCTACTTTTACTTTCTAAAAAGCATTATTTTGCTTCAATATATAAAAGATAAATTTTGATAATTGACTAGTTGTATTGTCTCGAGAGAAAATTGTATTCATTGCTTTCGCTACAAGCCCTAATAATGGGCAATATTCCCACCGATAGAGTGGTTTCGACAAGAGAATCAATTACGGCAAAGCGACGAATTTTGTGGGAGCAGCAGAATGCCGAGAGAACTTCAGGAGAAGCTTCTAGCAGGACGAGAAACAGTGGAGGAACACGCTACCTCGATGAACGTGCAGTTCAACTTCATTCCATCGAGGTCTGTGGGAAGCTACCATAAAACATGCCAAGTTCCCAAGAGGATCTAGTGCGGCAACGCGACGAATTTCTTGGGAGGCAGTAAAGAGCTGAGCCTCCTGAATCTGTCGAAGAATACAACGGCAACAAGAAGCGGTACTGCTAGTGCTGACAGATGCTCTCAAGCAGAGGTTCTGGCGGGCTTGGTCCAAGGACTACATTCTGGGTATACAGGACAAGGCCAAATGGCATCATCCACAGCCAGCCAAGGACTACGTTCTAGGTCTACAGGAGAAGGCCAAATGGCATCATCCACAGCCCAATATTGAGGTCAGCAAACTAGTCCTCGTTCGCCAGCCGAATGATCAACGTCCCCGAAGTTTAATACGGAGATGTATGGGTGGCGGAGATAAGAACAAAACATTTGGCCGGGCCGAACTTTGGATACCCTCCACCATAGTTATACTGACTGATACATGCAATGAAAATATAGGGAACATACCAAAAAGTGGGCATATACCAATAATTCTACAAACCGATTTATGAAAGCCATTATGTACACCAAATACAGACTTCAGCATTTTTTAATGGGGATTTTTCCTAAAATCTGTAAGATCCAAAAAGTGGACTGATACTGATAACGCATGGTAGAGTATAAAATCCTCAAACTGCTGTAATTTAGATTACAAAGTTATATGAGACTATACCAATATTGATTACATAGTGTAGGAAATAGTGAATATTTAGGGATATTATTATATGAGGGCTATGCCTAATTAATGACCGGTATATGCCAATTTTGAACCAAATATTTTAATTTTTTATCTCAATTCTTTCCTTCAGGAGGTGTCAATATGTAGAGGAGATGCCTAAATGTTTGCCGATATATTTCATTATCGCCATGTTTGAGTTTTTTTTTTTATCACAATATCAGATTTTATCACAACAGCTGGCTAAATAGACTATAATTTACTATTCCCCGTAACGACTACCAAAGCAATAAGAACCCAAATTACTAAATTACAGCCAATTCGTTGAAAAAATCCCGTCAAAGAACTCAATGTACAAAATTTCAGCGTATTCGGTTGCTCAAGAACCCCAAAATACCGAAAATTGGGAGGTACTGTTATATGGGAGCTATGCACTTTTGTTTTACCGTTTTCTTTATTTAAAAAAAACACGGTTTTAAGTTTTGAGCGATGTTAATTTATTTTCAAAATTGAACACTAACTGATTGATTTTTAAATGAGAATAATGAATATCTTAATTTTAATAATTCCGAAGAACTGTTACTATTGTGACCCAGTCCTTTGGAATTGATGATTTTGAGTTTTAATTTTACAAAGTGATTGAACTTATAATAAATGCTTACTTGTCAATATGAATATTACTTAGCTTTTGTAAGTTGACCCAATTATTTGGAGTTAATGATGATTAATAGTTAAATAGTACGGAAGTTAAATTTCGTTTGTTTACGAATGGGTGAAAAGAAATATTGACAATTAAATAGTAAGGTGGTTCGTTATAATTTATAGAAAAGAAAGATAGTAAGGTGGTTCGTTATAAATTATATTATAAACATTGGTGTGGCTAACACCCCCACCGTTAGATTGAGGCTCCGACAAAATTACAAATTTTTGTTTGGGTTTCGTTACAAACAAAATACATATTACTCTTATGGAAATTATAATTATTACATCAATACTAAAGCTTATTAATACAGTTTTTTTACTTTCATATATCATTTCATTAATATCATTTTCATATTTTTCTTGTTACAATAATTTTATCGTATATCTTTATGTGTATATTCGTCTAAGTTTCATTAAAAATTTTAATGTGACAGTTTTTAAACTTAATTGCAAAGTTTCCTTTTTGTTTTACTTACATTTGGTTACAATTGTGATTTATATTAGCATACAAATTCTTAAATACTAGGACACCAGGAATTATTTCCTTTACAATTGTGTCATTTAGAAATTTCATGGGGCATTTAGCCCCATGAACATTGCCCCTATTAAACATTTATTATTAATTTTTATCATATTTTTTAATAATTTGTTTTCAACACTTGTTTCGTAAATATTGTTATTGGAATCAACTAGAACTTCTTTTAGGCTGAGTTCTATAGATTTTTTAAAAATATTAGGTTTCAAAGTAGATTTTAGAGAAGTATTCATTGGATAAAGTAGGTATTTGTAGAATCATTATAAGGTTTTCACTGTGAAAAGCGACTGAAACTTTAATATCTTTATAATAGTCAAAGTCGTTTATAAGATCTAGTTCGTTCTTGGTTAAGATGTTTGTTGGAATTATTCCTAGTTTACTTGAAAATATTATTTGTCCTATGTCATCTATATGGTCTTTAAATAGCATAATGTCATTATTTATTTGATAAATTTGTGTCATATACGTGAATTCGTCTTCCAATGTATTTATTTTATTTTGTATTGTTCTCCTGAAATTATTTAAGTATCTTTCTATTTTATATTGTTGTGTGTTTATAGGAGTGGTTATGTTTTGTATCTGGGAAGCTATAATATTATTGAGTTGTATCAGTTTGTCCATTTTGTTATTTAAGTTTGATTGTCCAGAAAAAAGATTTTTAAGTTTTTTCTCAATGTCTTTTTCGTCGTCATTGTCCATTGTTCCTGCTACTATTTTTAATCCTTCTCCTAATATATTAAATAATCCATATTTTGATTTAAAATGAGGATATAAACTATTTATTTTAGCTTGAAATTTGTATCAATAGTGTTAATTGTCCAGTGTGGTTTATAGTGATTTATTATCCAGTGTAGTTGTTTTGATAGTGTTGATGTTTTCCATTATAGTGTTTAATGTGTATTGGTAAACTGCTAGGTTTACCATGTGTAAGACTGTGTTGTAGTGTGAAATTGGTTTGAATTCTCCAACTTTTATTGGAATGTAACCATTATTATTAGTCAAGTCCTGTATATCTATATTTTGTGCCGTTGTAATCGTAATCAATGTCAGTATTAGAAGCCGGTCCATTGTCTAGAAAATATAAAAGATTAAGTCTCAATAGTTGGAATATCTCTGTCTTGGTATCGTTTCTTCGGTTTGACGTGCTTTTTATAGTACTTTAGTTTGTAGTAGAATGTTCAATATGATTGTCATCTATTTTTGTACTGTCTTTTTTTCTGTATTTCCTATGATTTTTTCCTCCTCCTATTTCTTTTGTGAAATTTGTTCCGTCTTCTATTGTCACAACTTTTCTGTCTCTATTCAATTTGTTTATATAATTTTCTTTTTTTAACTTATTTTGTCATATATATCTTTGTAGGAGTCTTCAATAGGGTTTATGTCCAGTAGTAGAATGGATTGTATTGTTGTAGAATCCGATGATTCTGATAATTTTCTCTTCAATTGTACTATTACTGGTTCGATCGTCGTGTCTTAAAAGTCTTAGATGTTCGTTAATGGTGTTATGTAGTCTGTCAATGTCTGTGTTCCACAGTGGGAAAAAATACCGATATAGCGCGCAGAAAATAAAAAAATGAAGTTGAAGGAAATTTTAAATATTAATCCGTAAAAAAATAATCCGAATTAATGAGCTAGAACGGAATAACGGTACATTTAAAATAGAAAATTTTTCCAATGATAAAAATGGTATTTTTTAGCTATAAAATTGCGATGGTCGTGTGCATTTTGTGAATATATTATTATAAATTTTGTCCATTTTTAATATATAGTATTGGTATTTAATTAAATGGTGTTGTTATATAACCCATAAGTTATCTTAATTTAGGTGTTTCGGGCTAAATATATGTAAGGTCCGTTTTTTTTAAATTCCTTCAATTAAAATAGGGGTTTAGTATGGAGTGCAGTCTAGTTCAGCGTTGATTTTTGTTTTATTTTTCTAGTCTAGAACATCATTCTAAATTTTTTCCTGCGACTCTCGGATTTATGGCAATTTTTTTGAAAAAATGCCAATTTGGTGTAGGAAGCTTTTTTAAGGTTTTGTTCAAATAAAATTAAAAACTTTTGAATTTTTTTGATATAATTCATCAAATATGACTTGGAATAGATCACAGCATAGCAGATAAGAAAAAAAAAACAAGTTCAAAATGTCCATCATTAGGTTCCAGTGTACTGGGTGTGAGTATGAAAATGAAGGTATTTAAGTAAGCTGCTCGAAACGTTGATTTTAAACTCATGCACTGAATATACATTTATTCCAAATGTCTTTCTAAATAAAAATTGAAATTACAACGAAATCGATTGTAAGAGTCTTCTCAAATACCGCAGGTAAAGGGTCTACTTTATGAACCCTGAAAAAATATCATCTACCCAATCATGTGGAATTTGCGGTGCAACACAAAAGTAATAAATGATTACAACAAAATTTCGTCATTAACCCCAAATATCAACTTATACGAGTACGGTCTGTCTACCTTACATACAAGGATTCGATGTTTAGAATGTATATTACACATTTCATACCGACTGGTTTTGAAAAAGTGGAAAATTAATAGCTCCGATCGGCCATTTTTCGAAGAAAGGAAGGCAGGTATCGTTAATGATTTAAAGGAAGAAATGCACATTATTGTTGACACACCTAAGTCAGTATCCGGAACAACAAACGATGGCAATACTGCTAGGCGTTTTTGAGCCAACCTGGCTTGGCATCGTCGATAACTGGTGTTGATGAAAAATTAATGAAAATTTTAGTATCATCCTTTCAACCATGGCCTGTGGATATGCTATTAACGCAGAGTCTTTTAAAAACTTACGGAGGAAACATTTATTCTTTTCGTGGAATTATATTCTTGGTTCTATATGCCTTCAAGCATACACAAAATATTAGTGCATGGAGCTGATATAATTAAATATGCAGCTTTGCCCATAGGAATGTTGTCTGAAGAAGCCATGGAATCCAGAAATAATGACTACAGGGAACTGTACACCAGAAAAATTAGTCGTGAGGAAACAATCTTTTCAATAGGTTGCTATTTTCTTCTGATCCAAAAATATCAACTTTGTCTCGTAGTGCATCTCTTAACCATCGATATAGTGAGACCCTATCTGAAGAAGTCCTTAAACTAGTGGTGGATCCAATGATACCAACTAATTCAGATCAAAACTCGGATTCTGAATGTGATTAGTATTTAATAAGTATCGCCTAAATTTTGTAAAATATATATAGTTTAATGTTTTAGATATGTAATATTAACAATAATAAAGATATATATAATAACAATAGTGTTTGCCCTTAACCCACTTTTTACCCTCCAAATGTTTCGGAATTTTTAAAAGAAGCTCCCATTTTAGGAGTACTATTAGCTATAACGAAAATTGTTGCTTATTATGAAATGTTTCAAATGCTTCAAAATAGTAATTTTCACCTAAAAATTTAAGTTTTTTTCTAAAAAAAATCGGCCCTTAATGGGTTAAAAAAATTGCCAAACTTTTTCATAAAATAATTAAAATTATCCATCTAAGTCTATTCTTAACCAAAATATCAATAAACATACAGTAAAACATCTACTTTTATTTTCTGCGCGCTACATCTGCATTTTTTTTTTCACTGTGCGTTCAAGGTGTGATTACTGTTGGGTGTATAATGTATGTCAATTCTTTCATCTTTTAGAAATTGTTGCATTGGTGTTGCTTTAAATCCTAGTTCATTGTCAACAACTATTTTATCCATTTTTCCTATTGTATTAATTATTTCTATTAGTTTTGATTTAAATTCCGTTCAAGTTCTACCTGTAATTTGGTAAGCCATTGCGAATTTAGAGAATTTTTCTATAGCTGTCATAAAGAGGCTTTTATTTAAAGAGTAGAAGACATCTATATGCACGATTTCTCGAGGTCTTGTTGGTGTTTCAGTTATTTGGAAGGGTATTTTGGGTGGATCATATTTTGCTATATTACAGATTTCACAATTGTTAATAAATTGTGTTATCCTTAATTTTAGTTTTCGATTGTAAATTTTCAATTTTAATTCTTCGAATACGGCGTTAATGCCTCTATGATTTTTGTCTAAATGTTAATTTTTTATGATTTCGGTAAGTTGTTTTTCGTCTTAAACATCTTCTAGTATCTTCTAGTCCTGAAAACTTCGTTGTACGTTGTTATGAATATATTAAAGAGAGCCGTCAATTATAATTGCGTTAATTTGTGTAGGGTGAAAACGGTTTTTAAATAATGTTATAGTAGAAGATCTGTCTAAGTCTGTAAAATGGAATATTTTTCTTGTTCTTGCAAATATTTTAAGTGTTTTAATTTTAACTGAACCTGATGTAATTTTCTTTATTACGATTTGATTTTTATAGAAATTTATGGGACATGTTTCCTTCGATTGTATTAATTTCATTAATTCCGGGAATTATTCTAGATAATGCATCTGCATTTCCAATTTTAGTTCCTTTTTTATATGTGATTTCATAATCGAATTCGGATAGTTTTAGTCTCCAACGTACAAGTTTAGAGTTGGGTTCTTTTATAGAAAATAGCCATGTTAAAGGTTTATGATCTGTTTCGGCAATATATTTTCTACCAAAAAGATAAGGTTGAAAATATTTTGTTGCTAGTAATTCTTTTTCTATGGTACTATAATTTATTTCATGTCCATTTAAAGTGCGACTTGCATAGCATATTGGTCGATCATTTTGTGAAAGTACTGCCCCTAGTGCATAATTGCTGGAATCTGTTGTCAAGGTAAATATTTTATTAAAGTCCAGATAGGCTAATATAGGATCATTAGTATGAAGTTTTTTGAATGTTTGAAAGCTATGTTGGTATCCAATGTCAGAAATATTTATTTGTGCATTCTTTTTTAAGAAGGTAGTAACTGGTTTGGCTATTAAAGAGTTATCATTTATAAATTTCCTATAATATCCTGTTAGTCCTAAAAATTGTTTAATTTGTTTTGTAGTTTTCGGTATTGGGAAATTTACGACACATTCGATCTTCTTTGGATTAGGCTTAATACCATTTTGAGTAATAAGGTGTCCTAAAAATTCGGTTTCTCTTTTAAATAATTCGTATTTATCCAGTTGTACTTTCAAATTAGCTTCTTCTAACCGCTTAAAGATAAGTCTTATTGAATCTTCATGTTCCTGAAGGGATGTCGAGAAGATTATTATGTCATCTAGGTAAACTAGACATATTTTATTTATATAGTCTTTCAGGTATTCATTAATCATTGAAATGTTGCGGGTGCTGTTTTTAAACCAAATGGCATTCTTAAAAATTCATAATGTCCACCTTCGACTGTAAAAGCTTCTTATGTACGTCTGTTTCATCGACTTGAATTTGATAGAAACCTTTTGCTAAATCTAAGGTTGTAAAATATATGCATCTTCCTAATTTATCAAGTATGTCGTCGATGTTCGGAATAGGATAACGGTCGTCAATAGTCACTTCGTTTAATTTTCTGTAGTCAACTACTAATCTTCATTTCTTTTTACCACATGCATCTTCTTTTTTGGGTACGATCCAAATAGGTGCAGAGTAGGGAGAAGAGGTATGGCGTATGATACCATTGTCGAGCATTTCTTGTATTTGGCTCTGAACTTCTTCCTTATGAATATATGGGTAACGATAAGATCTTGAATATATTGGAATATCTGTCGTGGTTTTTATTTTATGATTTATTGCGTTAGTAAATGTCAAGTTAGATTCTGGGTGGTAAAAAACATTATTGAATCGTTTTATTATTTTTGATATGGATGATTTTTCTTCGCTATTCATATGAGAAATGCGGATCTGTTACAACTGTAGTTATAACGTCTTTGTTCATATGGATTTCATTTAAGCTATCAAATGACGTTTGTATTTCTAGCTTATAATTCTGTACATTATAAATTTCTTCTTTTAGAATTGCTTATCCAGAATGATTTCGTTGTTCTGGAAAGTGAAAGAGTCCAAATTTCTCTGGAATTATAAAGTTTACTGTACGAGTCCCTTCATATTGTAATGGTATTTCTTTATCGTTTATCATTAATTTGTAATTTGTATCGTCGATTACTGCTCCGAATCGTTTTAATACATCATTACCAATTATTCCATCATAATAATCATGAAATTTGCATTCAATCAATTGAATTTTTTCGGTTTCATTTCCTTATTCGGTAAATAAAGGAACACTATATATTGTTGTTGTTTTGACTTGATTTTGAAGAGTTTTTAGTATTAAAGATCTAGATTCAATTTTCCATTTTGGGTTACATAGACCGGGATTTACTATCGAATGAGTAGCTCCGGTATCTATAATAAATTTAAGATAGTCTTTTACTATTGTGTGGGGTAATTGGCCCCGGAGGCTAGTGTAAGAAAATTTTGAGGAATATCGTGTTTATTTTGATCTTGATGTTCCGATATTTCTTGATTGTTAGGATGTATTTGGTAATTTTAATATTCTTGTTCTGTATTTGAATATGCCAGGTTATTTTTACCGAAGTATTGTTCATTATTATAATTTTGTGCCTGATTTTGAACCATATTTATGTCCATTGGTTCTGGGACTGGTTGTCTATTTCCATGATTGAAATTGGGTTTCCAATTATTTTGAAAATTTGGTTGCGTTGGATTATTGCTAACATATCTATTTTGTTGAAAATAATTGTCCCTTGTTTGATAATTATTATCATTGAAGTTCCTATTGATTTGATTATTGTTCTTATATCCTTGATTTGGTCTCGGTCTATAATTTTTATTTCTTTGGAAATTATTATGGTTATTTGAATTGTTTTGATGTGGTCTGTCATTGTTTTGTGGTGTTTGTGTTTGGTTTCTATATTCTTGTTTGTGTTTATTGTTGTCTTGCTTATTAAATTGTTTTGGAGTAGTATTAAATTGTTTGCAGAACCTGATTGAAATAATATATCCATTGCTATTTCTAATGTATCTGGATTCCTACATGTAATTATAGTTTTCATAGGTTCAGGTAATTTTTCTCTGAATATGTTTAGGGTTGTCTTCATGTTATTTTTGGCACTTTCACTAGTTCCTGGTCCTGTTCCTAATGTTATAATTGTTTTGTTATTGAGACTTCTTAGATGGCTTTTAATGTCATTATAAAAATCAACGCTGTTCGTTTTAAATATAACACTCTTTAATTTGTCAAATAATTCTTCTAAACTTTGTCTTTCACCAAAGTTATTCATAAGTATCGGTTTTTTCTCATTCCAAGATTGTGCTTGGCAATTTATTTCAATTATTTCCCTATATTTTCCTTTTCATTTGTTTTTTATTATGTCAGAAAATAAATATTGGGATGGTTCATCGTATCTTTGGAGGAGAGGATGAACTCTCTCTATTAGGTTAATGAATGTTTGAAGACCTCGATAGTCTCCAGTAAATTTGGGAAGTGTGCCTAAATATTTAAGGGGATCGATAGTAATCGATAGGGGAGTTGAATTGTCGTTAGGGATTTTGCTTTTATAAATTTCTTCTCTGAAGTCTACGTTTTCTATTAATTATCATCTTTCTAGAACGATTTCTTGTTTGATTATTGACTTCTAGTCTGATATTATCGTTAATGTCTGTTAAATAATCGTCCGTTGATTCAAATCCTGAATCGAGAGTTTGTTCTATATAGTCGATAAATTCTGGTTCTATTTCCTAATCTAAATTTGAAGGATAGCCCGAAATTTCAGAGTCCCTCATGGATTTTTGTTTTTAAATAATTCAAGGTGAAAACAAATTAAAAAAGGTAAATAGGATGTACGGTAGGTTCTTATTATATAGTTATGTTAATTATATTAATAAAAATATGTCATATTTTAATCTTACAATGTTTATGGGAATTCACCTTTGTATGTGTCCTGCCTCTCTACTTTATTGAAATCTGCTTCTTTAGAAATCTGCGTCTTTGGAAATCTGCGTCTTTTGTTTGTATGTTAATTAGTCACTAGTTTTTTTGTCCATTTTTTTCGAATATTAGCGATTAATATTCTTTTATTTTTTTATTTCGCGGAATGATTAAGGATATTATTTTTAATAATCCTTTTTTAATAGTGAAGGATCTTCTTTTTAGGTCCTTACTGTTCCTGATTCCACGTATAATTTATAATAATTTTTTTACACGAATTGGAATATTATCGATTAATATTCCTTTTTTTAATTCGCGGAACGATTAAAGATATTATTTTTAATAATCCTTATTTTAATGGTGGAGGATCTATTTTTCAGGTCCTTTCTGTTTTTGATTCCACTTAAAACCGTAAATACAAATGCTTATCTTAATTTTAATAATTCCGAAGAACGGTTACTATTGTGACTCAGTTCATTGGAATTGATGATTTTGAAATTTAATTTTACAAAGTGATTGAACGTATAATAAATGCTTACGTGTCAATATGAATATTACTTAGCTTTTGTAAGTTGTATTTTGTAAGTTGACCCAATTATTTGGAGTTAATGATGATTAATAGTTAAATAGTACGGATGTTAAATTTGATTTTTTTACGAATGGGAGAAAAGAAAGATTGACAATTAAATAGTAAGGTGGTTCGTTATAAATTATATTATAAACATTGGTGTGTCTATAAAACCATGCCTAAACGTGGGTTTCAAGGCGTCTGTTTGAATCTCTCCGTCCAATAAATCAAATAAAGTAATAGAAAACTTTTTAAAATTTTAAATAATCAACTTATAGATAAAATATAATTGCCTTAAGATAAAAGTGAACATGTACTAAGAATATAAATATTGATATTGAGTGATCGAATAAGCTTAGATCTCTGAAATGTACACCATCAGGAACCCGGTTGTTTTTAGAAACTTGCACAAGAAGTGTCAGAAACGAAATAAATAGGTACTATATGCTATAAAAATATATGTTTGTATAAAATGATAAATTGTACTAAACTTTAGTAAATTTATATTTGGTGCATGACTAGTTTGGTACAAAAAATATCCAATTTGTATTAAGTAACAATATTTGTAATATTTTGCAAAAACAGAATGGAAATTACTTAAGTGGTATTCTAAAAATGAAATATAAAGAATCTTTTCATTGTATATTGAATCTGGTATAGGTAAAATATGCGAAAGTCAAACTTATTTTATATAATCTTAAGTCAAACATCAGCCATTCCATTATAATTCATTGTTATAAAGTAAGTTCGGCTACTGTGGTAACTTTTTGGCGATAACTTACTTCCGAAGTACTTAAAGTTTAAGTTTAAAATAATAAAATTAAAATATCAGTGCGGGTACTATGCAATCTTATGGGAATTTATTTCAAAATATATTAGGACATTGTAGTGTAGTACTTGTTTCCATCTAAATATTTTACTATTTCATCAGTGAGGCATATAAAGACGGGAACTAAGTTTTCGTTATATAAATAAGTGTTTTCGCGTATTGTGTAAAATATGGATACAAATCTATATATATATATATAGATTTCTTTCCTACTTTAAAATTATATACGGTATGAATTAGTCACTTATTAACAGCTAAAATAGGTTTTCAGGGAATATGCACAAGAAACTACCTTTTTAAAAAATTTTATGGTTGGAATAAACGGTAATAATTATGATGCTATTAAATAACTAATATTAGGAAAATTTAAAATCTTTCTAAGAAATTTTCTGCCTTTGTATGTGGTATGTGTTCGTTCTTGAAATTAATTCGAGCATCATGAATGTTACATGGTCATATCCTGGATATTGAAATGAATCTATACACACCTACTGGCCTTCATATAAAGACCTGTGGTTTCTATACAGACCAATCGGTCTTAATATAAAGACCTGTGGTCTCTAAATTGTCAAATAGGTCTTTATATAAAAACCGGTGATATCTATAAAGAGCAAGTGGTGTTTAAATAAAGACCTCTTGTCTCATTACAGACCAATTGGTCGTTGTAAAAAGAACTGTATGATTGGATCAATTGGTCTTTATGAAAAGGCCACTTGGTGTTTATAAGGACCAATTAGTCTGCATATAAAAATATTTGTAAATACCTGTGGTAACTACAGATACCATTAACTCCTATTGGACTTTATAAAGACGTGTGCTCTATACTGACCAATTGGTCTTTATAAAGACCAGTTGTTACATTACAGATCTTTATACAAAAAACTGCGGTCTCTGTACAGACCAATTGGTTTTATAAAGAACAGCTTTTTCCAGACTGTAACGTGACTGTCAATAGCTCCACCACTACAACAACAATAAAAAATACCATTAGTAGGTGCCCCCCCTCTCACCAATCAACGTAGGACACCTTTGAACAGCGCTCATACAATCTTGGTTTAACATTTTTCCGACCCGCAACCACATTTTTGTATATGGCAATCTTGTTCTCAATCTGCGTAAACCCCTTGGGTTAGGTTTTTCAGTTGTCGACAAATTGGGTGACCATGTTTTCGCAGTGTCATTGTATTTTATTCTTTTAGTTGTAAGGGCGCAGGACGAATTCCGTTTGCATTTCAACAATCATTTCAAACATCACTAATGTAATTTCATTCATATACATTTATTACAAAAAAGTTATTATAAATTTCCGTAAAATGCCATGGGCACCTTTTAACATGCCAATTAAACTCTAGTAAAAAACGGAGTTTTCAACTCTTGGCTTCGATATCTCAAAATTTCAGATGGGCTACGAAATTAAGACTACGAAATTACCTTTATTTTTCCCATAATAATTTTTATTTTTATGTCACTTTATGTTTTAATAAATTTTGATCTAATTTTTTTTTTATTTTCGAAAATATTTCTATATATTTTTCAATGAATAAATTAATTTCTGATATGTATGAATAAAATACATATATATTTGAACATAAACACTGTAAAAAAACATGCCGATCAAAAAAAGCTACCTTCCTGTTGGGCAGGTTTAAAAACTTTAAAACAGTAATAAAATATTTATATCAAGCTTAAAGTATGTCATATGTATATTCAAAATACCATAAATACTGCCCACCCTAATATCTGTAACACCACTTTACCTCGATTACAACAACACATGATTTGTACGATCAACAATACAACCAAACAAAAATCTATATTTACCCATTCCTCCATTTTAGATTCAGTGCATTTTGCACTGAAAGTGAGAGAATAATTCTCATTTACTTCATAACACCATATGGATAAGTGTACCACATTTCATCACTGTAGTTGTTGAGAACCAGGGTTAGCGAATATCACAAGTGAAGTCGACGAGTGGCAGGTCCGCAGTCATAGCAGCTCGCTAGCTCCACTCTCTTTAAATAAATTTAATTTTGCAACAGAACATTTTTAAGAGCAAAACGAAATGTAACAAAATTCCAGATAAAATCATATTGATATTGGTGCAAACCACAGGCGGTTTATCCAAAATTTTTCAAAAATTGCTAGCCCTCTTAACCGTTTCCTGAAGAAATCTGCACGATGGGAATAGGGCGACGGAGAAACTAAAGCTTTTGAGGAATTAAAACACATCCTTACTGAGGCTCCAGTACTAGCTTATCCAGATTTTACACGGCCTTTCTATTTGCAAATATATGCTAACATGGAGGGTCTCGGTGTAGTGCTTTTCCAACGCCATTCCGAACACGAATCCGTAATTGATAACCATCTTTGGGACCAATGTTTACCTCAAATTACATTTGTCATAAGAGAACACGATGCTACAGAACTACCCCTGCCGTCGCACTCAACAAACCACCATATAAAGAGAAAGTTTGAACTACACACATACGATCAACATAAGACCAAACTAGACATCTGCATGAATGCACAAAAACACCACTTATGAGTCCCTCACACAAATTAATGGCTTCTATTCTATAAATTTGTGTGAAATGAAGTGCAATGAGTGAGTGTGTAACAAACATGAATTTCTTCAAGTATGAGAGTTTCGAATTCATCGTATTTGTTTGATTCATACAATCAGTGTTGCCAATTTAGCACTTTTAGTGCTAAAACTCGTGTAGCACCGAAAAAGGTAATCTAGCACCTTTTTTAGCACTTTTATGCCATGTACAGACGAGCGTTGTTCGCTTTCTCATTCGTTGTTCGACCCTTAATTATGAAATAATTAATCCCTAACAATTGAGAGTATTTATCGAAAATAAATTAATTTTGACAGCATGAAAATATTTATACAATTTTCAAACTTTTTCAGTAAAATTGAAAATGATGAATGAAAACTAAAAAAAAGTTTTCTACATAATGCAATATGTAACCAAGGGGAAGGTTCTAATTAGTGTACAAAATAAGAAACAAATGTGAGGAAACTCAAACAAAAAATTCTCCAAAACAACAACAACATTTAAAAAAAAATTTGAAAACATGAATGAAAAGTAAATAGTTATGAGTTCTGACTATATTCAGGAGAATACTCACAAATAAGTTGTGATTTAGGTGTAAGAGTCGTACCGAAATGCATGCCTATGCGTACGAATTTATTCACCTCAAAGGTGTATTTCAATGAATGTTACATAAATCCGCATTGCGTATAAAAATATAAAGTTCAAAATTTTCAACATTGACAATGCGTATTTTAATTTTTTTTTTTTTTTTTTGAAAATTGAATACTCATTCCTATTGGACTTTATAAAGACGTGTGACGTACTGACCAATTGGTCTTTATAAAGACCAGTTGTTACTTTACAGATCTTTATTAAAAACTGCGGTCTCTGTAACAGACCAATTGGTTTTATAAAGAACAGCTTTTTCCAGACTGGAATGTGACTGTCAATAGCTCCACCACTACAACAACAACAAAAAATAACATTACTAGGTGCCCCCCTCTCACCATTCAACGTAGGTCACCTTTGAATAGCGTTCATACAATTTTGGTTTAACATTTTTCCGACCCGCAACCACATTTTTGTATATGGCAATCTTGTTCTCAATCTGCGTAAACCCCTTGGGTTAGGGTTTTCAGTTGTCGACAAATTGGGTGACCATGTTTTCGCAGTGTCATTGTATTTTATTCTTTTAGTTGTAAGGGCGCAGGACGAATTCTGTTTACATTTCAACAATCATTTCAAACATCACTAATGTAATTTTATTCATATACATTTATTACAAAATAAGTTGTGATTTAGGTGTAAGAGTCGTACCTAAATGCATGCGTATGCGTACGAATTTATTCACCTCAAAGGTGTATTTCAATGAATGTTAAAGCGAATTTACATATAACATTTAATCATGATTAAAGGCTGAATCAGGGTTTATTTTCTTAATCAGTCTGAATTTACCATGATTTATCATACAAATTTAAATCATCGTGCAGCAGGATTTATTTTAAATCACGATCGAAATCATGATACTACTGAGATGCAACGCGGGTTTTGTACGAAAAAATACAACTCTCTCACAATGTACCAAAATTTGCAACTGTTTTTACATGCCGTTTGTTTTTAAATTTAACGGCTGACAAATACAAAAATGACAGATCAAAGGAAAATAAAAATTAATTATAGAATTTTTGTGTTTTTATGGTTTTTTACTTTCCAAACAATCACAGTATTGCAAAAACATTTCCATTGTGGTAATTCTTCTATTCTTTTTCAAATTGCAAACAGATATTTTTGGCGCAAATTAAAAATTTTCTATGTATACTAACAAACATCAGCTGACCGGCATTTAGATCATGATTAAGGGTATGTGTAAACAATTAGGGTGTATTTCTGGATTTCGTTAATCGAGTCGATTTAAAATCGTATATGTAAATGTACTTTTACATAAATCCGCATTGCGTATAGAAATATAAAGTTCAAAATTTTCAACATTGACAATGCGTATTTTAATTTTTTTTTTGAAAATTGAATTTCAGTCATTGAAAAATTTAGTATTTTATACATGTAAAAATTTTTCGCCGTTTTCAAATAAAGTCCTTGCGCATTTCGGTAATACCGACGTTTAACAAACTATATAGATGTGAGAAGGGGAGTATTTTTGTACTGAGCGCAATAAATTAGGTACGACCCTAAAAGGAGAATCAACAAATTTGAAAAAGAAACTTCTGATGACATGAATTAAGAATATTGTATGAACGGGTTAATTCATATAGGTAATTCTGAGAGCGATCTACGTTGTTCGAATGCTCGTCAGAACATGGTATTATTTTTTCAGGATTTTGTTTTTTAAATGTTATGTATATTTGGTTTCATTTAAAAATAAAAATTGCAGTTTTACGCAATGGCGCATTGAAATTTACCTATGTTTCACGCTATTAGATTGGTTTTCCTATGTTTAAAAAAATGTCAGAACTTATTTAAATAAGTAACAGTAATAAAATATTTATATCAAGCTTAAAGTATGTCATATGTATATTCAAAATACCATAAATACTGCCCACCCTAATATCTGTAACACCACTTTACCTCGATTACAACAACACATGATTTGTACGATCAACAATACAACCAAACAAAAATCTATATTTACCCATTCCTCCATTTTAGATTCAGTGCATTTTGCACTGAAAGTGAGAGAATAATTCTCATTTACTTCATAACACCATATGGATAAGTGTACCACATTTCATCACTGTAGTTGTTGAGAACCAGGGTTAGCGAATATCACAAGTGAAGTCGACGAGTGGCAGGTCCGCAGTCATAGCAGCTCGCTAGCTCCACTCTCTTTAAATAAATTTAATTTTGCAACAGAACATTTTTAAGAGCAAAACGAAATGTAACAAAATTCCAGATAAAATCATATTAATATTGGTGCAAACCACAGGCGGTTTATCCAAAATTTTTCAAAAATTGCTAGCCCTCTTAACCGTTTCCTGAAGAAATCTGCACGATGGGAATAGGGCGACGGAGAAACTAAAGCTTTTGAGGAATTAAAACACATCCTTACTGAGGCTCCAGTACTAGCTTATCCAGATTTTACACGGCCTTTCTATTTGCAAATATATGCTAACATGGAGGGTCTCGGTGTAGTGCTTTTCCAACGCCATTCCGAACACGAATCCGTAATTGATAACCATCTTTGGGACCAATGTTTACCTCAAATTACATTTGTCATAAGAGAACACGATGCTACAGAACTACCCCTGCCGTCGCACTCAACAAACCACCATATAAAGAGAAAGTTTGAACTACACACATACGATCAACATAAGACCAAACTAGACATCTGCATGAATGCACAAAAACACCACTTATGAGTCCCTCACACAAATTAATGGCTTCTATTCTATAAATTTGTGTGAAATGAAGTGCAATGAGTGAGTGTGTAACAAACATGAATTTCTTCAAGTATGAGAGTTTCGAATTCATCGTATTTGTTTGATTCATACAATCAGTGTTGCCAATTTAGCACTTTTAGTGCTAAAACTCGTGTAGCACCGAAAAAGGTAATCTAGCACCTTTTTTAGCACTTTTATGCCATGTACAGACGAGCGTTGTTCGCTTTCTCATTCGTTGTTCGACCCTTAATTATGAAATAATTAATCCCTAACAATTGAGAGTATTTATCGAAAATAAATTAATTTTGACAGCATGAAAATATTTATACAATTTTCAAACTTTTTCAGTAAAATTGAAAATGATGAATGAAAACTAAAAAAAAGTTTTCTACATAATGCAATATGTAACCAAGGGGAAGGTTCTAATTAGTGTACAAAATAAGAAACAAATGTGAGGAAACTCAAACAAAAAATTCTCCAAAACAACAACAACATTTAAAAAAAAATTTGAAAACATGAATGAAAAGTAAATAGTTATGAGTTCTGACTATATTCAGGAGAATACTCACAAATAAGTTGTGATTTAGGTGTAAGAGTCGTACCGAAATGCATGCCTATGCGTACGAATTTATTCACCTCAAAGGTGTATTTCAATGAATGTTACATAAATCCGCATTGCGTATAAAAATATAAAGTTCAAAATTTTCAACATTGACAATGCGTATTTTAATTTTTTTTTTTTTTTTTTGAAAATTGAATACTCACTCCTATTGGACTTTATAAAGACGTGTGACGTACTGACCAATTGGTCTTTATAAAGACCAGTTGTTACTTTACAGATCTTTATTAAAAACTGCGGTCTCTGTAACAGACCAATTGGTTTTATAAAGAACAGCTTTTTCCAGACTGGAATGTGACTGTCAATAGCTCCACCACTACAACAACAACAAAAAATAACATTACTAGGTGCCCCCCTCTCACCATTCAACGTAGGTCACCTTTGAATAGCGTTCATACAATTTTGGTTTAACATTTTTCCGACCCGCAACCACATTTTTGTATATGGCAATCTTGTTCTCAATCTGCGTAAACCCCTTGGGTTAGGGTTTTCAGTTGTCGACAAATTGGGTGACCATGTTTTCGCAGTGTCATTGTATTTTATTCTTTTAGTTGTAAGGGCGCAGGACGAATTCTGTTTACATTTCAACAATCATTTCAAACATCACTAATGTAATTTTATTCATATACATTTATTACAAAATAAGTTGTGATTTAGGTGTAAGAGTCGTACCTAAATGCATGCGTATGCGTACGAATTTATTCACCTCAAAGGTGTATTTCAATGAATGTTAAAGCGAATTTACATATAACATTTAATCATGATTAAAGGCTGAATCAGGGTTTATTTTCTTAATCAGTCTGAATTTACCATGATTTATCATACAAATTTAAATCATCGTGCAGCAGGATTTATTTTAAATCACGATCGAAATCATGATACTACTGAGATGCAACGCGGGTTTTGTACGAAAAAATACAACTCTCTCACAATGTACCAAAATTTGCAACTGTTTTTACATGCCGTTTGTTTTTAAATTTAACGGCTGACAAATACAAAAATGACAGATCAAAGGAAAATAAAAATTAATTATAGAATTTTTGTGTTTTTATGGTTTTTTACTTTCCAAACAATCACAGTATTGCAAAAACATTTCCATTGTGGTAATTCTTCTATTCTTTTTCAAATTGCAAACAGATATTTTTGGCGCAAATTAAAAATTTTCTATGTATACTAACAAACATCAGCTGACCGGCATTTAGATCATGATTAAGGGTATGTGTAAACAATTAGGGTGTATTTCTGGATTTCGTTAATCGAGTCGATTTAAAATCGTATATGTAAATGTACTTTTACATAAATCCGCATTGCGTATAAAAATATAAAGTTCAAAATTTTCAACATTGACAATGCGTATTTTAATTTTTTTTTTGAAAATTGAATTTCAGTCATTGAAAAATTTAGTATTTTATACATGTAAAAATTTTTCGCCGTTTTCAAATAAAGTCCTTGCGCATTTCGGTAATACCGACGTTTAACAAACTATATAGATGTGAGAAGGGGAGTATTTTTGTACTGAGCGCAATAAATTAGGTACGACCCTAAAAGGAGAATCAACAAATTTGAAAAAGAAACTTCTGATGACATGAATTAAGAATATTGTATGAACGGGTTAATTCATATAGGTAATTCTGAGAGCGATCTACGTTGTTCGAATGCTCGTCAGAACATGGTATTATTTTTTCAGGATTTTGTTTTTTAAATGTTATGTATATTTGGTTTCATTTAAAAATAAAAATTGCAGTTTTACGCAATGGCGCATTGAAATTTACCCATGTTTCACGCTATTAGATTGGTTTTCCTATGTTTAAAAAAATGTCAGAACTTATTTAAATAAGTAAAGTAGTTGTTTAATTTAGATTTGTATAAAAATAATACTTTTTATTAACCCCTGTTGTGGTCTTCAATTATTCGTTAAAATGTATGCGCTACGGTTTACTGCAACCTTGAGTTAGCGCTTTTCACGTTTTAAAGAATAATCAATTGTCACTTGTTTTGCCGCCTCCTTTAAGCATCTAGGAGTACCATACTGTCAGTCGGACAGACAGCACGCATTGTTGCGCACAGGCATATCGTTGGCAAAAGGTAATATTTTTACCAACAGCCAACGTACTAATAAACCATTAAATTCTATTATTAAAAAAAACAATTGTCTTTTACTTTCATCTTTACTTTCCGGCACACTGCTCTACGTACACCTCTCCCCTACGGTCCATTGCTCGACGCATTCGGCGTACCGACTCCCATTGGCGGAGCCCCTCTGAGCTAAACATTTGGTCAATTCGAGCCAGATTGAACTATCCTACTGGATTTTGAAACATTCGTCCCAACATATTATACAGTCCAGTGCAGTGTTTGTGAGCCCGCGGAAGTAAATTATCGCGACAATAATAAAACAATCGGTTTTGTTCAAAGGTCGCTTTGCAACGTCACTTATCCCCTTTTGTTGTTTTCCCGCCAATCGTGGCTTCTAATTTGGATGCTTGCATTCGGCAGCATTAGAATCAAAACAAAAATCAAAAATATCATAATCGCAAAAATCATTGACATTCTCTGTTTGTTTGGTTTCTTAAAACAACAAAACACTAAATCTCTCGTTTATTTGGTACTCCCTCCAAACATTGAAGTTGTTGAAGAAATACTTTTCTCATTTTGCTTTACTGCATAAAGCAAAAACTGCAATACTGTTTCGTCTGTTTGTCACTAATAATATTGCATATTGTTGTTACATTTATTTCTTTTCTCGTTGTAACAACAGAACGATTTCTTGTTTGTTTGTCGCTAGTAACAACAACACTGTTTGACCGTCCACCTACATCACTACCAGCTTTGTTGTTGTTCTCTGATCAGCACTTGTTGTTTGTGTTTTGTTAGATCAGTGAACTAACACAACAAACGAAAGAAGATTATTTTTGTTATTCTTCTTTCTGTTATGTCCGCATAGGTCGAGTACTCACCTTACGTTGGTTGTTTATATGGTAGGAATACTTTTTGTTTATTCCTTTATCTATCGTGTCCGTTTAGGTTCAGTAGCTACACTCCTTTGGTCGGTATTATTGGTTAGCTAGATTGTTCGTAATAGCTGTGTTGCAAAATAAATACTTAAAGAAAATACTATAGTGTATTCTATTGTTTTTGTTGCTTTTTTAAAATTGGTATACGCTACAGCCCGTCATATCGGCACAACAAATAAATTTAAGTAATTTCGTTATTTTATTTATTTTTGCATATTTTTCGAATCTCTTGGTGCTTCTTCTTTTAAATATGGCCTTCGTTTCTAACATTTCTTCCGCTTGTGATATCGTTCACAATATGCAATTGCCCCCGATAGATGTTGATGTTTTCGATGGAGATTTTTCTAAATGGCATTCCTTTCGGGATTTGTTTAGCGCCATATTTATAAATAATTCCAAGTTGTCTGATGTTGAACGTTTGTTCTATTTGAGGCATAAGACAAGTGGTGAAGCTCGGGAAATTGTTGCGCAATTTCCTCTCACCAATCGTGGTTTCGTTCTTGCTTGGAAAGCACTCAATGACGAATTCGATAATACTCGTATTTTAGTAAATCGTCAGTTGTCGTCGTTGTTTAATATTCCAATCCTCCACAAAGAAACGATCTCTGGTTTAAAAGAGATTCAGTGCGGCATTAATAGCTGCATATCGTCAATGTTGACTTACAAGGTTCCAACGGATCAATGGGATCCTATCCTTGTTTTTGTTTGTCAACAACGTTTGCCGAGAACTACCCAAACTTTATGGGAAGGAAGTATTAAAAACAAATCAGCTCTTTCATCGTGGAAAGACTTAGATACCTTTCTTTCGGAAAGGATAAACACGCTGGTGTGTTTGGGAAATTACGGGGACACATCCATTCCTTTGGATAAATCGGTAAATACGGCTAGCAAACTTGTTTCTAAAATGTCTTCTTCGCCTTCAATTCGGAAACATTGTTCTCTATGTCATGAGAATTCACACCGCTTTCATTTGTGTCGCAAATTTAAAGAATTTTCCCCCACAAATAGATTTGAAATCGTAAAGCGCCAAGATCGGTGCATAAATTGTAAGACTAATTGCTCGAAATGTGGTCAACGTCGCCACACTTTATTACATCGCGAGTCAATAAAACCGAAAAGTTCGATTCCGGTTGAGACTCCAGCAGTTTCGTCAAGCTCTACAAAACCGTTGTTGTCAGCTTCTGCCCAGTCTTTCGTCCCTTAAAATTTATATCCTCCACATCGGTTGGAGTCGAAAATAAATCTAGAAATCTGGGTAATACTAAACATAATAAATTAGATTTGAAAAATATGTCTAAGAAAACTTTGTAAAAATTTATTAATAAAAATTGAATGGACAATAATGTGGCAAAGCGACTTTCGGAAAATTTCGCGACAAGTGCTGATGCGTCCTATTTGGCCCAGCCCTCGAATATTGTTTCGGGAAAATAATAGCTCGATTGAAGTCCGAATCTGTAACTGCAGATTCATTTGTGGCTTCATACTATTTTGTTTCGTGGATTTAAACTAACTTGATTGAAGCCCGAATCTGTTACTGCAGGTTCATATGCGGCTTCATATGAACTATGTCTTGAATATTGCTTTCTTAAGGTCCGAATCTGTTACTGCAGATACATTTGCGGCCTCACATTACAATTAAACATTGAATTATTACTAAGAAAACATTTGTGTTTTTATTCTTTTCGTTCTACTTTCACGGCACACTGCGCTATTTATCACCCTCCCTTACGGTCCACTGCTCCACGCATACGGCGTACTGACTCCCTTCGGCGGAGCCCCTCTGAGCTAAACAGTCTTAAAGTTCGGCCAAGTTCATGTCAATAATAAACCTACCTCTAAAATGTCGGCAAACTTATTTTTTTTAATTACAGTCACTTTGGTGCTTAAACTTTAAAATTACCTAAATAGGATGACAACTTTTTATGACAAATATGTCCCAATATTGATCTATGTAGAAAATTGTCCGCATAAATATGTTCTATCCTACAAGAATGCGGTTAAAACCTTCACAATACCGAAATAAGGCAGTGTTATATTTGTACATAGTCCTCATATTAAAGTACCGCCTTACTTGATCTAAATTGATAATTTTCTGCATTTTCCCAAAACCCCGCAATGTGAAATTTCTGTTGGTAAATTTTGTTATAACCTTCAAAGTACCGAAAATCCGGCGGTACGGTTATATAGTACCTGTACCACCTCGGTATACATTTTTGTGGGAAGATTTGCCACCCTATTAGAATCAAAAGTATCAAATTATAGTCAATTCGGTTGAAGATGCCGAATAATGGTGGTTTTTTAGGAAGATTTTCTACCAAATGAGAATCCAAAATATAATATTGGAGCAAATTATTATATAATGGAGTTATCGCTCTATGGAGGCTAAACCGAAACATGTACCCATATTTATAATTTTTGGAAATGATATTTATCAAAAATTGAGGGTTACTATAATAATGGACAAATATTGATCCTTTTTAGTAGGAATATTTTCTACCCATGGAGAACCCAAAATACAAAATTACAGCAAATTATGTAAAAATATGTAAGCAAGATCTTCAAAATATAGAATATTGGGCTACCCTAAAAAGGACCGATATATGCCATTTTCAATACCAAACATCAAATTACAATTTATGACGACGCCTAAACTGACAGAGAATTTTATTCTGACTGAATTTTAAAGAAATATATATCATTATTTAGTATAAACAAATTTTTAGCACTTTTATTTGACACTTTTAAAAAATGTTTAGCACTTTCTAGCATTTAAAAAAAAAAAACCAGTAAGGAAAGTAGTAAAGTCGGACGGGGCCGACTATATGATACCCTTCACCACTATGGGTATATTAAACAGGACTATTAGCATGTACTTGAATGAAATAAAACATGTGATATTTATCTAAATGTGAATCTACGTAGATCTATCCATAAAGTATGTAAATCGACTTCAAACAAATATAAATAGGTCATCCGTTGGGCTATGTCTGTACTTCTAGAAAACGAAACTACACAATTCTATGCTCAATTTTGTACGTTGTGCAAAATTTGATGTCAAACTGACTAACATGAGGAGTTTGAGGCCCAATTTACTTGATATCGGGCCAAATATTAAGCGATTTTAAACAAACTTGTCACAGGATACGTTATACTAATTTCAGAACGTTTTGTTCCTATTGGTTCCTTGGTGCGTCAAGTACTTAAAATCAATCTTTAATAAAAGGGAGCTATATCTAAATGTGGACCGATTTTCACGAAACAACGCAGACATCAATCTAGGCTCAATTCAGTACGTTATGCCAAATTTCGTGCAAATCGAAAGATATACAAGGACTGTGGGGCACCATTTACATGAAATCGGACGACACTATATATGGGAGCTATATCTAAATCTGGACCGATTTTCACGAAACTTTGCAAACATCATTCTAGACCTAAATGATTAGGTTGTACCAAATTTCGTGGAAATCGAATGATATATAGGACTTAGGGGCACCATTTACATGAAATCGGACGAAACTATATATGGGAGCTATATCTAAATCTGGACCGATTTTCGCGAAACTTGGCAGAAATCACTCTAGACTTAATTCAGTACGTTATGCCAAATTTCGTGCAAATCAAAAGATATATAGGGATTTTGGGGCACCATTTACATGAAATCGGACGAACCTATATATGGGAGCTATATCTACATCTGGACCGATTTTCTCGAAACTTGGCAGACATCACTCTAGGCTTAATTCAGTACGTTATGCCAAATTTCGTGCAAATCAAAAGATATATAGGGACTTTGGGGCACCATTTACATGAAATCGGACGAACCTATATATGGGAGCTATATCTACATCTGGACAGATTTTCACGTCATTCTAGACCTAAATGAATAGGCTGTACCAAATTTCGTGCAAATCGAAAGATATATAGGGACTTTGGGGCACCATTTACATGAAATCGGACGAAACTATATATGGGAGATATATCTAAATCAGGACCGATTTTCATGAAACTTGGCAGACATCATTCTAGACTCAATTCAATACGTTATGCCAAATTTCGTGCAAATCGAATGATATATAGGGACTTTGGGGCACCATTTACATGAAATCGGACGACACTATATATGGGAGCTATATCTAAATCTGGACCGATTTTCACGAAACTTTGCAGACATCATTCTAGACCTAAATGATTAGGTTGTACCAAATGTCGTGGAAATCGAATGATATATAGGGACTTTGGGGCACCATTTACATGAAATCGGACGAAACTATATATGGGAGCTATATCTAAATCTGGACCGATTTTCTCGAAACTTGGCAGAAATCACTCTAGACTTAATTCAGTACGTTATGCCAAATTTCGTGCAAATCAAAAGATATATAGGGATTTTGGGGCACCATTTACATGAAATCGGACGAACCTATATATGGGAGCTATATCTACATCTGGACCGATTTTCTCGAAACTTGGCAGACATCACTCTAGGCTTAATTCAGTCCGTTATGCCAAATTTCGTGCAAATCAAAAGATATATAGGGACTTTGGGGCACCATTTACCTGAAATCGGACGAAACTATATATGGGAGCTATATCTAAATAATGGACCGATTTTCACGAAACTTGGCAGACATCATTATAGGCCTAAATGATTAGCCTGTACCAAATTTCGTGCAAATCGAAAGATATATAGGGACCGTTTACATTAAATCGGTTAAATATATATATATGGGAGCTATATCTAAATTTGAACCGATTTTTCCCAATTTCAATAGGGTTCGTCCTTGGGCCGAATAAGTGACCTATGCCAAATTTCATCCAATTCGGATCATAAATGCGACCTGTACTTTGTTTACAATTTAACATGGACAGACAGACGGACAGACGGACAGACGGACGGACGGACGGACGGACATGCATAAATCGACTTAGAAAGTGATTCTATGCATATTCTCAAAAGGAACCATGGGTCTATCTCGATTATTTTTGCCTGTTACAAACATATGCACAAAGACATAATACCCTGTACCACAGTGTGGTGAAGGGTATAAAAATCTAGTATTTTTTATCAACATAGTTTTGGCAACACTGCATATAATCCACGATACAGACTCGACGTACACGGTATTCATTGTGTATGTTGACTTCGGTATGAATGCATCCTGTAGTAAATGTGGTGTCATGTGTCGCTTTTGTCGCCTATTATGGCGACGTCTCTACAATTTGTCTACATATCATGTAATAAGAAGAACCATTGGTTATGTTAAAAGCCAACTGAGCATGGTTATGCTTCTTCTTATTTGTCTTTATTTTCTTTTATTACAAACAAATTTTGGCGGTAGTAGACAGACATTTTGTTAAAAACGATAAAAAACGCGAGTGTAAAGTGATTAGAGGTAATTGGTGGATTAATTTATTTAATTGGTAAAGAAAAAATATGAGCAAAAGAAATTATAAAAGACTTGTAAAAAAACAGTCAACAGTGTACCAAAATAGGAACAGTGACACTATATGCAGCGAAAATGAAGTCTTTGTTGAGTATGCGTATAATATTGTGGACACGGAACAAGATTTTGTGCAGCAGTATGAAGGTTTATCGACCCCAAAATTGAATTTACGGGAAAAATTGAAAAAGTGGTATATCGAATCATCGCATTCAAGAAAATATGTGGAAGAGCTTCTAGCCATTTTGCATGAGGAAGGCCTGGATGAGCCGAAGTCAGCAACAGCTTTAATCGGGAAACGGCACTAATTCAAAATCAGAAAAGTGTTGCCAGGAAGCTATTGCCACATTGGATAGAAAATCAGCTAAGAAAAGTTGAAGAAATTGTAATGAAATATCATATTATTATGGACATCAACATTGACGGGATTCCATTATTTAAATGTTTACGAATCCAAATGTGGCCGATACTTTTAAAGACTGTCAATTCAAACGAGAAGGTTAAACCGTTTCCAGTTGGAATATATGTAGGTAACACCAAACCCAACTGCGTCAAAGAGTTTTGTAAAGATTTCATTGAGGAGGCAATTTCATTAAAATATGGACTGATTTTCAACGATAAAAAAGTTAATATTGTATTCCGCTGTTTAATATGCGATACTCCAGCTAAAGCCTTTATTTGTGGTGTTCCAGGTCATACATCTGCCCACGGCTGTACAAAATGCACTCAAGTGTGTAAACGAGTTGGAAATGTCCTTACATAGAGTAACTTCGGGTAATGTGGACCAGGCGTCTAATGTGTCAATGCCGCCTTGATAAATGTTTTCCTAATTAGTGAAAACAAGCATCAAACTTGGTTTTTAATAAATAATTGCAAAGTTGAAAATTTAGTAGTAGAAATTGTAGCTCTGATTGTAAAAGTGTGATTTGAAAATTTTTTAGCACAATAGTCGAAAGTTTTTGCAAAATAGTCGAACACTTGTTTTTTCTCGAATATACAGATGTTATGTAGTTTTCATGTTTTCTTTAACAAAAATATACGTTTAGCAGTAATTATAATCGGCGATTTTTAATTTTTATTCATTTTGGAAGCCGATAATTATTTTTAAATAAAAATATTCAATGTCGGGTAATGTGGACCACTATAAAAATTGGGACCTTTTTATGAGGACGAGTTCGAAACATGGGCGCATTTAATATGCGAGTAGGTATTCTATCCTCTGAAAACTCGATATGCGAAATTACAGGTGCTTCGGTTGGATAATGAAGGAAGGACCTTCAAAATACGGCTAATGGTATTTGTTACCCAAGAGTGCAAAAAATTGAAATTTATCACAACCGATCCATAACCTACCTTTAACTTACTGATCCTCTTTACCCACATATACGGGTCCACATTACCCGCCAAGTTATTTTTATTCACAATTTAGAGTTATATATATATATATATATATAACAAGTGAAAACAATTTGTTTTTATTTTTTACCATTACGCCCACAATGTACATTTAGTGGTACTTTAATTTCCGACGAAGACTTTGCTGCCAGAAAGTATCCACAGCACCACCATTATATATTCAAAGAAGAGAAATCTCCACTGGAAGAAATAAAATTTAGCATGATAACTCAAACGCCATTAGACAGTATGCACCTAATCGATCTTGGAGTTACCAGAAAAATGCATTCGAATCGTCGAAAGTAGAACCCAGGAAAAGACTTAAAAAAAAATATATATATAATGAAAATATCGAATGATCTAGTTAATTTAAAAAATATTTTCCAAAGGAGTTTCCTCGAAAACCCAGATCATTGGATGAATTGCGAAATTGGAAAGCTACTGAATTTCACCAGTTCCTCGCATATACTGGAATTGTTGTTCTTTACAACAAAGTGCACAAAGATATCTTCTATGAGTTTCTACTTTTACATAGCGCATATAGACTACTCAGCTGCCCAAGACATATTTATAATAACGTGAAAGAGGCAAATTAACTGCTGGAACTATTCGTTGAAAATTTTCCTGTGGTTTTCGGTATGGACAGTGTTTCATTTAATGTGCAGAATTTATTACACATTACATCTTGTGCAGAGAAGAATATGTTATGCTGAAAAAGATGTAAGGGGTCTACATCTTTTTCAGCATATTGTTTCGAAAATAACTTGTAAAAATTAAAGAAACATGTCCGAAAACCTTCATATATACTCCAACAAGTTGTTCAAAAGGAGAAAAACATATACCAATAATTCTACAAACCGATTTATGAAAGCCATTATGTACACCAAATACAGACTTCAGCATTTTTTAATGGGGATTTTTCCTAAAATCTGTAAGATCCAAAAAGTGGACTGATACTGACAACGCATGGTAGAGTATAAAATCCTCAAACTGCTGTAATTTAGATTACAAAGTTATATGAGACTATACCAATATTGATTACATAGTGTAGGAAATAGTGAATATTTGGGGATATCATTTTATAAGGGCTATGTCTAATTAATGACCGGTATATGCCTATTTTGAACCAAATATTTTAATTTTTTATCTCAATTCTTTCCTTCAGGAGGTATCACTATATTGAGGAGATGCCTAAATGTTTGCCGATATATTTCATTATCGTCATGTTTGAGTTTTTTTTATCACAATATCAGATTCTATCACAACAGATGGCTAAATAGTCTTTGTAGGGTAAAAATTGACTATTCCCCTTAACGACTACCCAACACACGAAACAAATCAGATAACTATTTTAATATAAATATGGGGACTACCCCTAAAAAACGGTGAATATTAATAATTTTTGGTGAGGAGATTTGTAACCATATACGACTACAAAATACCAAATTTCAGCGAATTGGGTTGAAAAACGCGCTCAAGAACCTCAAAATATCGAAAATTGGGGGTACCCTTATATGGGGCTACCCGAAAAAATTGACCTATATTCATAATTTTTGTGGAGAGATTTGCTACCCAATAAGAACTCAAATTACTAAATTACAGTCAATTCGGTAAAATAATCCGGTCAAAACCCCCAAAAACTGGAAATTGGGAGGTACCCTTATATGGGGTCTACCAGAAAAAGTGGACCGAAAATGGGGGGGGGGGTACCATTATATGGGGGCTACTCAACAAAATTGGCCTATATTTATAATTTTTATAAGAACTCAAAGTACCAATATGAACTCAATGTACCGAATTTCATCGAATTCGGTCGAAAAATGCGATCAAACCCCACAAAATACTGCAAAATTGGGGGTACCCTTATATAGGGACTATCCAAAAATATGGACCCCTATTTATAATATCTAGTGGAGAGATTTGCTTCCCAATAAGAACCCAATTTAGCAAATTTCAGCGCAATCGGTTGAAAATCGCGCTCAAGAACCCCAAAATACTGAAAATTGGGGGTACCGTTATATGGGAGCTATGCCTAAGCGTGGACCGATAAAACCCATCTTCGAACTTGACCTGCCTGCAGACAAAACACGACCCTATGCAAAATTTTGGCGATCTATCACAATTTAGTTAGACGCTAGAGTGATTACAACAGACAGACGGACATGGCTATATCGTCATAGAATTTTACGCTGATCAAGAATTTATATATACTTTATAGGGTTGGAAATGATTATTTGGATGAGTTACAAACGGGGGACGACCCTAAAACGGGGGTGAATATTAAAAATTTTTGGTAGGGAGATTTGTTACCATATACGACTACAAAATACCAAATTGCAGCGAATTCGGTTGAAAAACGCGCTCAAGAACCCCAAAATACCGAAAATTTGGTTGTACCCTTATATGAGGGGTATCCGTAAAAAATGATATATATTTATAATTTTTTGTGGGGAGATTTGGTACCTATTAAGAACTCAAAATACTAAGTTACAGCCAATTCGGTGGAAAAATACGATCAAAACCCGCAAAAAACTGAAAATTGGAAATATGGGGGCTACCAGAAAAAGTGGACCTATATTTATAATTTCTTGTGGAGACATTTAGTGTCCAATAGGAACTCAATGTAAAAAATTTCAGCGTATTCGGTAGAAAAACGCGCTCAAGAACCCCAAAATACCGCAAATTTGGGGGTACCCTTATATGGGGGTGAAAACTAGGGATCTTACGCGGATATTCTCCGCGCAGTGATTTGAATAATTTATTGAATAAACATTATTTGAATAAAAAGTAATCGTTAAGAACTAAGTTGTACAATATGACTTAACCTATCTTAGACTAATGTGTGAAAGAGAGAGAGAGTGCATCTGCCATAACACATGGAGTGGACACACACAATTCTTTATCTCACATGTGGCAAGCACGCTACACGTGCTTATTAGTCTGCAGTGAAGATTAGTCCCCGTAATCTCACCCAAACATACCACATGTGGCAATAGAAAACTCCTATCTTATTAATGTGTACAAATATTTTACCAAAATAATCTCTTATCTCAAGTGGACTGTAAACAAAAATAGATCCCTGTTTAACTAAATATTCTCTCTTCTACACAAGAGACCCACAGCAAGACATTCACTATCTTTGTTATTTAAAAACCATGTTCGCTACGTGAACAGGGGGCTATCCGAAAACATTGACCTATATTTATAATTTTTTGTGGAAATTGGGAGGTACCTTTATATGGGGGCTACCAGAAAAAGGGGACCTATATTTATAATTTTTTGTGGATACATTTAGTATCCAATAAGAACTCAATGTACAAAATTGCAGCGTATTCGGTTGAAACCCCCGCTCAAGAACCCCAAAATACCGAAAATTGGAAGGTACTGTTATATGGGGGCTATCCGAAAACATTGACCTATATATATAATTTTTTGTGGAGAGATTTGGTACCTATTAAGAACTCAAAATACTAAATTGCAGCCAATTCGGTGGAAAAATACGATAAAACCCCCAAAATACTGGAAATTGGGAGGTACCGTTATATGGGGGCTACCAGAAAAAGTGAACCTTCTATTTATAACCTTCTAAAAATAATATATCGATGAGTTACAAACGGAATGACAAAATTACGGTATGGTGGAGGGTATAAAAATTGCAATTTTGTAAAGATACGACAAATGAAGACACTATTTGGTGGCAATGCAAAAAGAAACCTACATTTAATATTTGGACAAAATATTATTCTTAATTTCAACGTAGACGGCTTGTTTGGCAAAAAGAGATTAAAGGAAAGCAATTTGGCAAACGAATTTGACTAATTTTTTTAATATACTTTTTCTCTTTCGTTTTAAGATGTTATATTAACATTTAGCGATTCCTCGGATAAAACTTTAAGACTTTTAACAGAGGCAAAAGAAGAAGTTTTTCAAGCACACCAGCCGCAACAAAACGCTCGTAGATAGAACCAATTAACAAGGAGGCGATGTGGCTGAAAAGGAAAATTAATCCATATATTGACATTTTTTTTGGTTGGTTTGTTGGTTGGACTAGAATATCTATTTATTTTTTTACTTTAAAATTACAACGTGTTCCTATTAACTTTTATAAAAAGACTACGTACTACATATGTACCTTATTAATTTCTATGAAATGTTTTTTGTTAATGAAATAAATATTTAATCAAATGTATATGTACCTGTTTTCATTTAATATTTGGTAAAAAATTAACAGGTGAATTTATATTACTGATGTATACATATCTGACAATATGTCCACATATATAAACTACTGATTTACTAGTGACATGGTCTACATATGTGACCTTGTGTCTACATCTAAAAACTATTGACTTACTACTGACCATGTCATCATATGAGACCTTATGTCTATATATTCCCACTATTGACTTACTACTGACCCTGTCTTCATATATGACGCTATATATATATAAACTATTGACGTAATACTGACCATGTCCACACATGTGTCGTTTTGTCTATATCTAAAAACTACTGACTTACTATTGACCATGTCACTAGTTCATTTCCAATGTCAAGCATATGTTAAATGTCAATAGTAAAATACATTGTGTTGGGTATAGTCGGTCAACAGTTATGGTGACAATGTCAATAGTAAGTCAGTAGTGATTTACTGTAGACATTTCCTACAGGGTATGTTGTAACTCACAAAGTTTGAACAACTGCGACGAGTTTGTCTACGAACATGTTTTATACAATGAGTGTTTGTCTACGAACATGGTTTATACAATGAGTGGGTAAAGCACATTCGAGTTCTACAATGGTATTCGAATTCCCGAATATATATTATGATTTTTATACACTCCACAATGGTATGAAAGGCTTATTATAACGTTTGTAACTCGTCAAAATCGGGTACTTTATTCAATTAAAAAAATTGTCTCATTGTAAAATTTTAGTTATAATTACTATTGGTCTGTTCCAGTACTTTTTTAATAGTAAAGCTAGTAAAAGTGAAACATTTCAAAATCGCTCTCAGAGTACAAAATAATTTGAAAAGTTCGGGAACGCAAATCTGGTAAATATGCCAAAATACTTCAAAATCAACATAACAGCCAATCAGAAGTAGGCATTCCTTTTTACCATTGTTACTCGACCAAATTTCTCGAGTAAAATGTTTACAAAGAGGACGCCATTTTGTTTTGTGCTCTCTTAAATTTGATTCCATGTTTTACCAGTTTTGTGGGTTCAGGAACGGTTTTCGAGTAAAAAGTTGCAAAACTGGTAAAATTAGTAGATTATTTTTGGTTCTGGAACGGAACTTATGGATTTTACTACAATAACAATTTTGAGTCACTGCCAGAAAATGTAAAAACAGCTAGGAACAAATACAGTACTCCGATAAAACATCTAATCACCAGTAATTTCCCGAATTATAAGTTGATTATATGCAACTATATCCGTGGTGACACTTCAGCGCGGAGGAAGGCTGCAAAAAAACATCAGTTCGCAGAGTAACATCGGGTTATGTGGACTATGCGCCTAATTTGGACCAACCCAAATCAAAGAAAATGCTTGAAATATGGCACTGCCGTTTGATAAATGTTTTCCTAATTAGTAAAAAATAACATCAAACTTGGTTTTGGACAAATAATTGCAATGTCTGAAAACTCGATATGCGAAATTACAGCTGCTTGGGTTGGATAATGATGCAAAGACCTTCAAAATACCACAAATGGAGCGGTAGCCTTAAATGGGGCTATTCCAAAACATTAACTCATATATTTTTGCATTCATTGTTACCCAAGAGTGCAATAAACTGAAATTTATCACAACCAATCCACAACCGACCTTTAGCTTACTGATCCACATATACTGGACCGCCAAGTTATTTTTATTCGCAGTTTTGAGTTTTTTGAAATATAATACAATAAAATTTTTTATAGACAAATATATATAATGTTTGAATATATTTAGCCAAGAAATGTTGTATGTGTATGTTGTGAATTTTTTTTTTTATTTTTACCATTGTTACGCACACAATATAAAAAAATATAAAAAAATGGTGGTTCACATTACCCGAAGTTACTCTACTGATCAACAAATAGTCATAGCAGTAAAAAATATCCATTTAAAAAGTTCAACGGAATTGGTGAGAGTACTGATACGTAGTCGAGCGCAAAAGTCGACTTTTAGACTTTTCGATTTTTGCCTCTGACCAAAAAGTCGATTTTTAGACTTTTCGATTTTTGCCCTTGACTAAAAAGTCGACTTTTCGATCTTTCGATTTTGTCAAAACTATTCAAAATCGATTTTCGACTTTTACAGACTTCTGCAAAATCGACTAAAAATTTGATTTTGGATATGAATTATTGTTAACAGATAATGTAAAGTTCCGGAAAGTGATAAAAAACCAAGTATTTATGGAGAAAATCGAAATTCGATCTTGAAAAGTCGACTTTACGATTTCCTCATAGATCAAAAGTCGACTTCGACTTTTAGACTTTTCAATACAAAAAGTCGATTAATCGATTAGTCGAAAGTCGATTTACTTATCCCTAGGTGAGAGAGTTATCGTTGGATATTACTCCAACGGGCTTACATGCCCGGATACTATCAAGAAATTTCTTTTGTTTCTGAAAAGAATCGGAAAGCCAGATTGCCTGTAGCAAAAGTTTAGAATTACTCCCGGTAATTTTAATTATGAAAGGTTCCAAAAATGAAGGGCTCATGCCAAAGTATTGCAAGGGTACTGAGAAGCGTGGAGGATATAATGATATTGAGCTTTTTTTATTGAATTTGATATATTTATTACATACATAAATGAAGTAAAGAATCGGATTGTTTATACAAATGTGTTGGAAAACGTTATAGTTCCCTTCGGTGTTTCAGCTTGACAATAACCTCCAAACATACACTAAAACGTGTCAAACATTGGTTGCGGAAGTCAAAAATCAACACACAATCACAACAATCAGATATTCTCAATCATCAGATCTTCGCCCTATATAAACTTCTTTGGAACATAATGAATAGCAAAATAAAAAGGATTCACTAACAAACATAACCTCTTCCCAACGGTTCAGGATACCCAAAGAGCAAATTGAACTCTTATTGATTCTGGCAACTCTGTTTGTTTAGAAGTGTATTAATTTTGTGCTCCGCAATAAAATAAATTTCAATTTTAACGTGAAAATTAGTGGTTTTTCAGTGTAAATTTGTTTTGATAAATTATTTCATAAAAAAAATCTATTAGTAGTGTGTGAAATTTCGTCGAAATAACATATTTTAAGTGTATTTTTGTTTAAAGTAAGTTGGTGACTTTCCATTTCTTTAATTGTGAGATTTTCGTGTATTTCATTGTGTTTGACGTTTGTTGTAATTCGTTATATCTCTTAATTTTATCACTTACATTTATTCCTAAAAGCAATATAAAGCATACTTTTAGGCTCTAATTATATTCATTGGCAACACTGTATTATACTATTGCCAACTCTTTATTATCACCTTTTATTTTGTACAACCTTTGTAGTTTAAAGCATATTTTCAGGCGTTGTTTTATTTTTAACAATGGCATGTTTATACAAAGATTGCAATATTAAAAATATAAATGAACGATTAATTACTTGCTGGTTATGCGATAACCGTGCTCATTTAAAATGTGCTGGTTTTAATGGTAGGCATTTTGATTACATTACAGACAGGTCAAAAGGTCTTCGCTGGTCCTGTCCGGAATGTAGAGACCTTGAAATAAATTTTTATCGTCTATTTAAAGAAACAAAATCGGAGTTTTTCAGTTTGAAAAAAAGGTTTAATTCAGTTTTAAAAAAATTTGAAAAAATTGAGAACTTAGTAAATAATTTTGACTTTTCTGATGATTCTCCGAAGAGGAAGAAATTATCGGCTGTTGCTGAAGGAAGTTCTAGTGTAGCTTCGGAGAACTTAATTAGTTTAAATTCTCCAAATACCTTAACTTCCCCAGTAGTTGTCGATAAATCGAATTTTTCGAAGAGTCTTCAATTAGTAATCCCTTCCAAACCTCTTATGGGAAATCACTTATCGCCTGGTTCTTCTCCGGTCATTACTCATAATGTACCTTCCATAGTAATTGATGAGTCCCCTAGCTCATCAGTGGTTGTAAATGAAGCCTCCCCGGTTAGTGCTAATCTACCTGCTGTCGTCAATGACCCTTCGGTTAATAAGGGACCCCCTGCTTCGAATCAACTAATTGTTGTCGCGCCGCGTAAAAGTATATTTATATCCAGGCTTCATGCTGATACCTCGACTGACAACATTCTGTCTTATTTAAAAACCAAAATTCCGGATATTTCTCAGAATGAAATAAAAATCTGTAAATTTAATTCATCGCAACCCCGGGATATTTCATCATTTAAGATCGTTCTTCCGGGTAAACTATTTGATAAATTAATTGATAAATCATTCTGGCCTGACGGGCTATTAGTGAAAGAGTTTGTATTTAGAGAAAGACCTCTTGCTAACCCAGTAGTTATTTCTTCGGAATCAAAAAACTAAAACTTGTTAATAGCTTGTCTTTTTTATATCAAAACGTCAGGGGCTTAAATACTAAGCTCAGAAGCCTATACATTAAAAGTTTTTATTGTGATTATAAGGTGATTGTGTTCACAGAAACATGGCTTAAGCCTGATATTAAAGAGACTGAAATTTTTTCTGATAGTTTTCAAGTCTATAGAAAAGACAGGTTAGTCAAAATTGGTGGTGGTGTTTTGATTGCTGTCCACAACTCAATTTCATCTGAACTAGTATATTTAGAAACTAACCTTAATGTTGAATTATTTGCGTAAAGCTATCGTATCTTTGTACTATTACTTATATATCTTGTTCATATATTCCTCTTAATTCAGATATTGAGATATATAACAGACATGCCGATTTAATAAGCTACATCTCGGATTTACTCTCTGAAACATATGTGTTAATTTGCATGGGTGATTTTAATCTTCCAAATGTTTCTTGGGTGGCAGGTGATAACATTTCAGATTTCATACCGGCGGTAAATAATACTGGACTAGATGCTTTTTGGGACAAAATATATGATAAATGTTTGTACCAAGTTAATTATATATTAAATGTTAAGGATCGGATTTTGGATTTAGTATTTTCATCCACGTTAAATATTTCTCTAAATAGAGTTTCACCCCTTGTAGAACCTGAAGACAAGTATCACCCTACGTTTTCAATTAACATTGAACTAAAAAATGTTTCAAATAAATCTAAACCACTTAAAAACACGAATCCCTCATACAATTTCGCTAAGGCAAACCTTTCTGAACTGAAATGTATCCTGTCTAATACTAATTGGTGCTTCAATAATGATATTGATACGTGTGTTGCAAATTTCTACAATGAACTCAACAGTGTTTTTTCCAAATGTGTTCCTTTGACTAAAACCAAGGTCCTGCCTGGTTTACATCTTCTTTAAGGCGACTGCGTAATATTAAAAGTAGGCTCTTTAAGAAGTTTAAAAAAGCAATACTTTACAAATTTTTTCGAAATATGTTGTTGCTCGAAATCAGTACAATACTGAGAATTCAAAATCGTATTCACTTTATCTTTCAAAAATTAAATATAATTTAAAAAATAATCCCAAAAGTTTCTATAAGTTCGTAAACTCTAAAAGAAAGGTTAATAAATTCCCAAGTAGTATGAGATATGGAAGTAGAGAGTCATTTGATAACTCAGAAATTTCCAATATGTTCGCAGATTTCTTCGAATCATCCTATTTCTCTATTGCATTAAGTAGTCAATATGACTTTTCTATCGAAAAACTTAATAACTTCCCTTGCATTATACTAACAAATAATGAAGTTTTGGCAGGCCTTAAATCTTTACGTACATCTAACCTATCAGGGCCTGTGGTGTTCCCACTCTTATTCTTAAATCCTGTGCAAATGAAATTTATTTACCTCTGACTGTGATCTTTAATGAATCTCTACGTCAGGGTTATTTCCCAATATTCTGGCGATCTAGTTATATTATCCCTATTCACAAATCTGGAAATAGAAGTTTGGTAGAAAATTACAGATGTATTGCAAAACTAAGCGCTATACCTAAACTTTTTGAGCTATTTATATGTCGCAGATTAAAACATTTCACAAAATCTATAATATCGCCTTTTCAACATGGTTTTATTCAAGGCAGATCTACAACTACAAACTTTTTGGAATTCATTAATGAAGTTCACAAGGGTTTTAGTAAAAAATTTCAGACAGATGTTATATACACTGATTTCAGCAAAGCATTTGATACGGTAGTTCATAAACTGTTGCTTTATAAACTTAGTCTTATGGGATTTCCTAATACATTCTTAAATTGGATATCTACCTACTTAGAAGGTCGTTCGCAGAAAGTGTTACTTAATGACTCATTATCCAGGAATATCACTGTCTTATCGGGGGTTCCACAAGGTAGTCACTTAGGACCTCTTCTTTTTATTCTCTACATCAACGACCTTCCTTCCGTTATCCGCTTTTCAAAAATAGTAATGTATGCTGATGATATTAAGCATACATTAGTATTAATGAAATCTGTATTGATTATCACATTGGTTCTTATAAGTTGGAAAATATTTCGTCTTTCGTTGATCTAGGAGTAATATTAGACCCTAAACTGAAGTTTAATCTCCATATAGAGTCTTGCATTAATAAAGCAAAATCTCTATTAGGATTCATTAAGCGCTGGTCCAAAGAATTTGATGATCCTTACGTTACAAAACGCCTATTTATTACTTTAGTTCGACCAACACTAGAGTATGCTTGTATTTTATGGAGGCCTTCCTACAAGTGTTATTCTGATAAAATAGAATCTGTCCAAACTCAATTTCTTTTGTTTTTCAAGGCAGATCTACAACTACAAACTTTTTGGAATTCATTAATGAAGTTCACAAGGGTTTTAGTAAAAAATTTCAGACAGATGTTATATACACTGATTTCAGCAAAGCGTTTGATACGGTAGTTCATAAACTGTTGCTTTATAAACTTAGTCTTATGGGATTTCCTAATACATTCTTAAATTGGATATCTACCTACTTAGAAGGTCGTTCGCAGAAAGTGTTACTTAATGACTCATTATCCAGGAATATCACTGTCTTATCGGGGGTTCCACAAGGTAGTCACTTAGGTCCTCTTCTTTTTATTCTCTACATCAACGACCTTCCTATCCGCTTTTCAAAAATACTAATGTATGCTGATGATATTAAGCATACATTAGTATTAATGAAATCTGTATTGATTATCACATTGGTTCTTATAAGTTGGAAAATATTTCGACTTTCGTTGATCTAGGAGTAATATTAGACCCTAAACTGAAGTTTAATTTCCATATAGAGTCGTGCATTAATAAAGCAAAATCTTTATTAGGATTCATTAAGCGCTGGTCCAAAGAATTTGATGATCCTTACGTTACAAAACGCCTATTTATTACTTTAGTTCGACCAACACTAGAGTATGCTTGTATTTTATGGAGGCCTTCCTACAAGTGTTATTCTAATAAAATGGAATCTGTCCAAACTCAATTTCTTTTGTTTGCTTGCGGGGTCTACAATGGGACCCATCTGTAAGACTCCCCCCATATGAAAGTCGCTTAATGTTAATAGATTTGCCTACCCTTGAAAGTAGACGTTTTATGCTAAGGGCGATTTTTATAATAAAATTGATACGTGGCTTAATCGATTCCCCTAATTTATTAAGCGAAATAAATTTCAATATTCCATCCCGTACTACCCGTAACTTTATCCCAATAAATTTACCGCTCGTAAGATCTAATTATGAAGCTAGTAGTCCAATGCGAACTTTGTGTGAAATATTTAACAATATATATAGTAGCTTATCACTGACTGAACCATTAGATATAATAAAAAAATTACTATTGCGTATGTAGCAGGGTGCCAGATGTGAAGTTTGTGTAGCTTTTAAATATTAGAGTGATTCTATATTTACTTTAATTATAAATGTGTTTATTTATAGTAGTCTATGCCGGCTGATAAAATATGTAGCCGGTCATCCCACCATTTACTAACCCCTCTATAGTCCGGACTATGGGGTTTCGAGTTCCCTTCGATATAGGGAGGTGGCCCCCACGGTCGGTTGGGGCGGATGTGAGTGGCGTGGGACCGAACGAAAAAAAAAAAATAAATAAAAGATAAATACATCCTTTTGTTTTCCGACAAATGGAACACTACTTTTTTAAGTGTTCCGCCAAGTGGATCACTACCATTTTTAGTGTTCCGCCAAATGGATTACTGCGATTTTTAGTGTTCCGGCCAGTGGAACGCTACGATTTTTAGTGTTCCGGAAAGTGGAACACTACGATTTTTAGTGTTCCGACCGCTGTACGCTACGATTTTTTAGTGTTTCGACCGCGGTACAATACGATTTTTAGTGCTCCGACCGCGGTACACTACGATTTTTAGTGCTGCAATTTCGGAGTTTTTCAAAAATACTTGGTTATTTTATTTTAAAATTGTAGGCTTAGAAGAAACTTTTCTTTTTAGATTAAAAAATTCTTAAATTGATTTTGGGTTGGATTTAAAACTATCCTTAATCTTGTTAAAATAAAGATTATACAACTTTCGGGATTCTATTGTATATTTTGATCTAGCAACTGAATAGTTAGCATAGTCTATAGAGGATCCTGATTTTTTATATTTTTAAAAAGTTTATTTTTTGAGTTTTTTATACTTGACAATTCGCGTGTATTCCATGGATGTCTATCAGAGCTTCTAGTTCCAACAGTAGGAACACATTCAGAAATAAATTTGTTTAGAGTAACATAAAATGTATCTATTGTAAACTCGAGATCAATAGGACTCTTACAAAGGCAAATAGAGGTCTAGTTTACAGATGAGATAAGTCAGTTGAGTTTGCAAAAGTTAGTTTTTTTATAGTTAAAGGTAGTTTTTAATGAGTTTAACGAATTGTCTGAAATTAAATAATCATGTATCATGGATATACATAAAGTTGGGTGATAATTATCTTCAGGAATACAAATAGGAGCTATCGTAACTAATTCAAAATATGGTGAATGATTTACGAAGACTAGGTCAAGGATTTTCTCATGATTATTTACTATATTATTTATTTGTTGGAGATTAATGTCATAAAATCGACTAATAATTTCAGAAGTAAATTGATTTAAATTTATATAAGATGTCAATGGAGTAAGAGCTTCTACTCTGGCAATGAAAGCCACTTCACAGATGGCATATTAAAATCGGTCCGAACCATTCATTTTATTAATTATGGATTGTATTGCTAATATATGCTGATTATAGATATCAAGCTGCGATGAAGGAGGAATATATGAACAAGTGACGAATAATAAATTTACCCAATTCAATGGATATGCCGACAAATTCTATATCAGTTAAATGATTTAATTGGATTACATTAGTGGAATATTTGGCGTCTGCTGCGTTGAGGACACCACCACCCCCTTTTTATTTATCCGATCTTTTCTAAAATATTAAATGCAATACAAATCATTGTGTTCGTCCTTTGTTTGTTATTTATTATTTCGCAAATCAAATGTTTTCTTGCATCAGCTGTTTATTTGCTAAATCTTACTTAATGTTGTCTGTTTACTTTTCTCAGTATTATCGCAAAAGAGAGTAAAAAACGCTTACTCTCTGAACTAGAACTTACTGAATAAATGTTACTGGAAAAGTAACCAGACACACCTATTATACCATGAAATTACTTTAAGGTGTGTAGTTTTTAAATATTCACCCCTATTCCGTATGTCGTCGACACAAAACGACGTCGTCATTGTCGACATTTATTGATAACTATTGAAACATGTTTGGTATTCCGTAACAAAGAGCAGCGTTCGAAAATAAACATTATGGTACCGTACTGTACCGGTACACAAACACTAAAAATATTTTTAGCGTTACTGTTCCGGAGCACAACGAAAATCTTAGCGTACCAACTGCGGTACACTAAAAAATCGTAGTGTACCGACAGCGGTACACTAAAAAATCGTAGTGTACCGGTAGTGGTACACTAAAAATCGTAGTGTACCGACTGCGGTACATTAAAAACCGTTGTGTTCCACTGGTCGAAACACTAAAAATGTTAGTGTTCCACTGTTCGGAACGCTAAAAATCGTAGTGTTCCACTGGTCGAAACAATACAAATCGTAGTGTTCCACTTACTTCAACTGTACTGGTAGTGTACCATACACGTCTGTTTTGTTTTTTTGAGGTAAAATGAGATCAAATAATAGAAAAATAAAAATGAATATAACTTTATTTGCAATTACAATAGATAGGTTTTTTGGCCAGTTTTTGTGACAAAATTATACAGCTTTGGGTAAATTTTTCATTAATTTACACAACGAATATGATTTCTCTCATAATATTTGGATATCTCCTTGTAAACTGTTATTATGAAATTTTTTTCTTAAAAAAATTATGCCTGTATCCATCTATGATTCATACTTTTAGAAAATTTTACCAAAAATATTCAAAATTTGGTTATTGTCACTCAATCAACATAATTATTACCTGCATGTTCAAGAAAAGAAGTGTACAAATTACTCGGATATGAAAAAAGTAGTTTTATGATTTTGGGATAAATATTACAAAACCACATACAGGTACCATATAAAAACGAATTGCATATATTTATTATTGGAATATTCTTCCTTTTTATGATTTTTGTACAGGTAGTTTTATGCAATACATTTTTCCGATCAGCGCAATCGATTATAAGCCAAAATGAAATCAAATGGTATTTTCAGTTACGAGTTGGCCGTCACTAGACGAGCATTTTTCGTTATAAAATATTTATGATGTTAAACTGTTGATGCTAATATAGTATTATATAAACAAATAAAAATTATATTTATAAAATCTATTAAAAAACAATAAAAATATAAATTTTATTCATACAAAATTTATCATCTGGCAACTCTGTTTGTTTAGAAGTGTATTAATTTTGTGCTCCGCAATAATAAAAATAAATTTCAATTTTAACGTGATAATTAGTGGGTTTTCAGTGTAAATTTGTTTTGATAAATTATTTCATAAAAAATCTATTAGTAGTGTGTGAAATTTCGTCGAAATAACATATTTTAAGTGTATTTTTGCTTAAAGTAAGTTGGTGACTTTCCATTTCTTTAATTGTGTATTTCATTGTGTTTGACGTTTGTTGTAATTCTTTATATCTCTTAATTTTAGCACTTACATTTATTCATAAAATCAATATAAAGCATACTTTTAGGCTCTAATTATATCATTGGCAACACTATATTATACTATTGTCAACTCTTTATTATCACCTTTTATTTTGAACTAACCTTTGTAGTTTAAAGCATATTTTCAGGCGTTGTTTTATTTTTAACAATGGCATGTTTATACAAAGATTGCAATATTAAAAATATAAATGAACGATTAATTACTTGCTGGTTATGCGATAACCGTGCTCATTTAAAATGTGCTGGTTTTAATGGTAGGCATTTTGATTACATTACAGACAGGTCAAAAGGTCTTCGCTGGTCCTGTCCGGAATGTAGAGACCTTGAAATAAATTTTTATCGTCTATTTAAAGAAACAAAATCGGAGTTTTTCAGTTTGAAAAAAAGGTTTAATTCAGTTTTAAAAAAATTTGAAAAAATTGAGAACTTAGTAAATAATTTTGACTTTTCTGATGATTCTCCGAAGAGGAAGAAATTATCGGCTGTTGCTGAAGGAAGTTCTAGTGTAGCTTCGGAGAACTTAATTAGTTTAAATTCTCCAAATACCTTAACTTCCCCAGTAGTTGTCGATAAATCGAATTTTTCGAAGAGTCTTCAATTAGTAATCCCTTCCAAACCTCTTATGGGAAATCACTTATCGCCTGGTTCTTCTCCGGTCATTACTCATAATGTACCTTCCATAGTAATTGATGAGTCCCCTAGCTCATCAGTGGTTGTAAATGAAGCCTCCCCGGTTAGTGCTAATCTACCTGCTGTCGTCAATGACCCTTCGGTTAATAAGGGACCCCCTGCTTCGAATCAACTAATTGTTGTCGCGCCGCGTAAAAGTATATTTATATCCAGGCTTCATGCTGATACCTCGACTGACAACATTCTGTCTTATTTAAAAACCAAAATTCCGGATATTTCTCAGAATGAAATAAAAATCTGTAAATTTAATTCATCGCAACCCCGGGATATTTCATCATTTAAGATCGTTCTTCCGGGTAAACTATTTGATAAATTAATTGATAAATCATTCTGGCCTGACGGGCTATTAGTGAAAGAGTTTGTATTTAGAGAAAGACCTCTTGCTAACCCAGTAGTTATTTCTTCGGAATCAAAAAACTAAAACTTGTTAATAGCTTGTCTTTTTTATATCAAAACGTCAGGGGCTTAAATACTAAGCTCAGAAGCCTATACATTAAAAGTTTTTATTGTGATTATAAGGTGATTGTGTTCACAGAAACATGGCTTAAGCCTGATATTAAAGAGACTGAAATTTTTCTGATAGTTTTCAAGTCTATAGAAAAGACAGGTTAGACAAAATTGGCGGTGGTTGATTGCTGTCCACAACTCAATTTCATCTGAACTAGTATATTTAGAAACTAACCTTAATGTTGAATTATTTGCGTAAAGCTATCGTATCTTTGTACTATTACTTATATATCTTGTTTATATATTCCTCTTAATTCAGATATTGAGATATATAACAGACATGCCGATTTAATAAGCTACATCTCGGATTTACTCTCTGAAACATATGTGTTAATTTGCATGGGTGATTTTAATCTTCCAAATGTTTCTTGGGTGGCAGGTGATAACATTTCAGATTTCATACCGGCGGTAAATAATACTGGACTAGATGCTTTTTGGGACAAAATATATGATAAATGTTTATACCAAGTTAATTATATATTAAATGTTAAGGATCGGATTTTGGATTTAGTATTTTCATCTACGTTAAATATTTCTCTAGATAGAGTTTCACCCCTTGTAGAACCTGAAGACAAGTATCACCCTACGTTTTCAATTAACATTAACCTAAAAAATGTTTCAAATAAATCTAAACCACTTAAAAACACGAATCCCTCATACAATTTCGCTAAGGCAAACCTTTCTGAACTGAAATGTATCCTGTCTAATACTAATTGGTGCTTCAATAATGATATTGATACGTGTGTAGCAAATTTCTACAATGAACTCAACAGTGTTTTTTCCAAATGTGTTCCTTTGACTAAAGGGTTTGTTGACATCTTCTTTAAGGCGACTGCGTAATATTAAAAGTAGGCTCTTTAAGAAGTTTAAAAAAGCAATACTTTAAAAATTTTTTCGAAATATGTTGTTGCTCGAAATCAGTACAATACTGAGAATTCAAAATCGTATTCACTTTATCTTTCAAAAATTAAATATAATTTAAAAAATAATCCCAAAAGTTTCTATAAGTTCGTAAACTCTAAAAGAAAGGTTAATAAATTCCCAAGTAGTATGAGATATGGAAGTAGAGAATCATCTGATAACTCAGAAATTTCCAATATGTTCGCAGATTTCTTCGAATCATCCTATTTCTCTATTGCATTAAGTAGTCAATATGACTTTTCTATCGAAAAACTTAATAACTTCCCTTGCATTATACTAACAAATAATGAAGTTTTGGCAGGCCTTAAATCTTTACGTACATCTAACCTATCAGGGCCTGTGGTGTTCCCACTCTTATTCTTAAATCCTGTGCAAATGAAATTTATTTACCTCTGACTGTGATCTTTAATGAATCTCTACGTCAGGGTTATTTCCCAATATTCTGGCGATCTAGTTATATTATCCCTATTCACAAATCTGGAAATAGAAGTTTGGTAGAAAATTACAGATGTATTGCAAAACTAAGCGCTATACCTAAACTTTTTGAGCTATTTATATGTCGCAGATTAAAACATTTCACAAAATCTATAATATCGCCTTTTCAACATGGTTTTATTCAAGGCAGATCTACAACTACAAACTTTTTGGAATTCATTAATGAAGTTCACAAGGGTTTTAGTAAAAAATTTCAGACAGATGTTATATACACTGATTTCAGCAAAGCATTTGATACGGTAGTTCATAAACTGTTGCTTTATAAACTTAGTCTTATGGGATTTCCTAATACATTCTTAAATTGGATATCTACCTACTTAGAAGGTCGTTCGCAGAAAGTGTTACTTAATGACTCATTATCCAGGAATATCACTGTCTTATCGGGGGTTCCACAAGGTAGTCACTTAGGTCCTCTTCTTTTTATTCTCTACATCAACGACCTTCCTATCCGCTTTTCAAAAATACTAATTTATGCTGATGATATTAAGCATACATTAGTATTAATGAAATCTGTATTGATTATCACATTGGTTCTTATAAGTTGGAAAATATTTCGTCTTTCGTTGATCTAGGAGTAATATTAGACCCTAAACTGAAGTTTAATTTCCATATAGAGTCTTGCATTAATAAAGCAAAATCTTTATTAGGATTCATTAAGCGCTGGTCCAAAGAATTTGATGGTCCTTACGTTACAAAACGCCTATTTATTACTTTAGTTCGACCAACACTAGAGTATGCTTGGACTCCCCCCATATGAAAGTCGCTTAATGTTAATAGATTTGCCTACCCTTGAAAGTAGACGTTTTA